>NC_060957.1:9317661-9467661 GCF_910589235.1 Vespa crabro
TGTATCTCTATCATTTTAAAATTGTGTGTGATAAATAGATGCAATTGATTGATGACACTTCTAATGGGAACTATTTTTTTGAATATTTATGTTTTTGAATGTTGCTTTTTAAACTGTCTGATGTCTCTTCATAACCGATTCGATCAGGCCGCAAAATTCAACATTTCGCTGATGGAATCACGCTGGTTCCTTATCAATAGACGAATCGACGTTTAGATAGACCAACTCCGATCGTACGATTTATCGTTACATGATTGCTTTCAATCATGTTAATTTACGGAAATGACATCGTTATTCGTTCGTTAATATTTCGATAACATCTCGATATTATCAGAATAATTATCTTTCATTTGTTTCTATCAATCATCAAAAAAAAAAAGGAGAGAAAGAAAAGGAGAAAAAAAAATCAAAAAAATTATCTATTCGTAAATACTCTGAAAAACATGTAAGGATAAATCGTGATTTAAGAGAATCGTCATATAAACTTCTCGATCGTTCTCATAATGCAATATACTTTATTTACAATGATCTTACAAGAATCCGAGCGCACCGTCGACCACGAAAGTTTCGCGAAATTGTCCGACGGGGATTGTTCATCCCAAGTTGTTCACGTTTTCATTGTTACAAGACGAGAACGCGAATACTCAAGAATTCACGTATTTGCTTCTTAATCCTGTATCGAAGAATCGCGGAACGTCGGTAGGAAAAAGGATTTTGAGTTTGATTTTGGTACGAGTTTTAATAATTGGCGATGAATCTCCCGTTGACTCGTACTATTGCGTAAACTACCGTTTGTAAGTTAGCAATCGTTTCCTGTATCTGTTGTATACAATTGTAAATGTTGTTTCATTTATTAAAAAAAAAAAAAAAAAAAAAAAGAAAAAGAACTCATTAATACGTTAATTAAAGACAAATGCAAATTTTGTAATAATAAAATAATAATAATAATCATTAAAATATTAAATATATTTAAAGAATAGATTTTATACTTTTTTTGAATAAATTAAATATTAAAAAAAGAAAAATATCTTGTGGACGGTAGTATACGTAATAGTGGATAAAAATCATTAACTCGATAGGTAAAAAAGAGTAAGGTGATTTATGGATTTGAAGGGAGTTAATTGAGTAGGGTGCGACGGTGCACGATGCTGTTTTAACACACGTCCCGTTATTCTATTTTGGACGTGATAAGTGCGTATCAAGACGCTTTTTTCCCGAGTTATTAGACGTTTTCGTCCCGAAAGAGATTTTCTGAGTTACGATTAGATGGTATCATTAACGCGGCGTACCAAGAGTGCCCCAATGTTCGGCAGAAGGTCATGCGTAATGGGGGTAGGTGCCAAGATGTGGCGGCACGTGTCCCGATGCCGTGTGGTGACCAGCGTAAAGATTCGCACTTGGTGTCGTCGACCAATAGCTGGATGCTGATTGGAAAAGACCACCTGGTACCGAAACGGAAACTGATGCTGCTGGTGGTGGCATCAAGTTTAACTTTGCATGACCATAACCAGACATGAAGAGCTCACTTTGGTATTTGTATGCCGCGGGATCAGCCGCAGCTGGTTGCGTAGCTGCTGCTAGACCTTGAAAGTCGAACTTGTACGCGTACCTCTTCCCGTGGACCTTCGTCATGATGTTCTTATCATAGTAGTACCTGTAGAACAATGGTTCATTGGAAGAATTTTATGATTAGATTAGAAGTATATCTATAGATTATTTATTCGATATTTTTTTCGGACTATTAGCCTCATATTTTAATCATTTATAAAATATATCTCTTAATTATTTTGATATTATCTATTGATCTGATTCACGTCGTCTATCGAATTATTTAGAAAGTATATTAATTTATTTAAATTTTATATTGATCATTGGTATAATGTATTGATTATTCAGGTCGGCTACCGATCATTCCTGGTGTTCAATATCAACGAGCGAATTCACGAAATGTGAATCCCAACCATTACCAATTTTAAACGTTCACGTGGAACATTGAGGGACGATGGAAGCGTATTGGCGAAGGGTGAAAGCGTGCGTTGTACCACTCGTAATTTTTCGCTCTCACCGTTTTGGAATACATCTAAAAGGTTCCTGCTACGAACCGGGAGTGAAGTGGAACGGGGAACGGGAACGAAAAGCGAGCAGTCGCGTAATATAATCAGTGGATCTGATCGAAAAATAATAGCCGCGTCTGCCGGTCTGGGTAACAGTGATTGAAATTTCTCCCTCTACCTTTACTATTCTCAACAACGACCGTCCAAACGACAACGTAACCGCGTTTTGTGCCGTCTTTTCTACTTTTCTCTTTTTTTCTTTTTTTACTTTTTTCCTTTTTTCTCCCATCGAATTTTGATCAAAGTATAGATACGTCGAAATCGTTTGTTATCCAACGTTCTATATTAGTTCGTTCATTAGATAACGGAATAGTTTAGTATATTTGCAAATCGATCTATCTAATTGTTACCAATTAAAAATAAAATTAAAGATAAAATATTTTTTTTTGTTTTTATTATGAAAGACACGATTAGCTTACCTTAAGGCTCTCGACAATTTGTCATAATTCATGTTCGGTTTCGACTTTCTCTCGCCCCAACGTCTTGCCACTTCATCTGGATCGGTCAACTTGAATTCACCGTTGGTTCCTTCCCACGTAATGCATGCGGCATTGCTTGAGTCGGATAAAAGTTCGAGTAGGAACTGCCAGAGCTGAATTTGACCGGACCCTGAACTCGCCAAGCGACTACTCGTCGCGCTAAACATTTGGTAGGGGTCTGGAAGTAATCAAATCGGTATATTAACAAATTCTTATATAAATTCTATCTTGTCTGATAATTTTAATCAATTTCTTTTTTAATATATATATATATTTTTTTTTTAGGTAAACGAACGACGATAATTTTGCGAACTCTTGAAAATGTAAATTTTTTAACATTTATTTTCCTTTTATTTTCATACGTTTGAAAATATTGTGTTCTTTCTTCAAGGAAGAAATCGGATGTCATTTCTTGCCCTTTTCCCCGAAGCATATACCTATCCATTACACGGTTATTTCCTCGTGTTCCCCGTATCGCTCTTTAAAAGCTTTACAATGCGTCATCACCGTCGCTCGCTACTGCTCAGACTTGAAGGGCTCTAGAGTCATACAAAAGGATATAATCGCAACCCTACAATAGAATAGAGTTCGTTTGGATCATAATAATTTCAATTGGAGCTACCGTCGACAGAGTGGTTCAAAGGGCGTCCGCGAATGTCTTCGCATTGGCCAAAAATCTATGCTAGCTATTATACTTTCTTATTCTGAAGTTTCAAAGTGTTGAACTAAAGATATGATTTACTGCAAATCATAAATTGCAAAGTATATAATATGTTATGTAAATATTAGGACGAAGGAAAATGCATATTTGTGATTAAATAAAATTATTCTAATTGAAATTTATTTCAGTATATAAAACACATAATTTTATAAAAGTTTAAATATAGTTTCATCAGTAATAGAATATAACCGTCTGGAGATCGACGATCATGAAAGTACATTATTTTTTCGTTTATCTAGACGACTTCCGTGGAAATATATTTCAAGAGATTATGAGGGGATGAAGAGAGAGGAAGAGAGAGGAAGAGAGAGAGAGAGAGAGAGAGAGAGAGAGAGAAACAGACAGATAGACAGACAGACAGAAACAGATAGATGTAGACGATGGGGATGGGGTATCCGAATTGCCGGACCTCAAAGGTCGTTTCGCTAGTTGAGTTCCCCGAATACGTGGCAGAGCGATCGCCTTTCGATCGAATGGTAACTCACTTACGAGTTAATAATGGAAAGGGGCGCGGTATACCAATGTATGTGCTCACAACTAGGGAAGCAAGCTTTCGTAATATACGAGACCGAAGCATCGAAAACAATTTAATAGAAGGATTTTTGATTAATCGTTTTCAATGATATTTTCTATTTTCAGATTATCACCACGTCATTGACCTATCCTAAAACGGTGGTTATGTATGTACTTTTTTATCAAAACATATTTGTTCGTTCTCATGGTCAAAGTATTAATTAAGTGATACATAATATGTGTGTTCGATAGTAACAGGTGAGAGAAGGAGGGATATTGTAATATGGTTAGAAATGATTAATGTTCCTTTAATACATATTAATATGAAGATCTTTCAAATTGAAATTATAATGTTTCATAAGATACCATTTGTTTCCCATTCGAGTCCGAAAATTCTGGAGAAAGGAGAAACTACAGTTCGAAAGGGAACATTCATTTAGACCGATCGATCGGCTGAAAGGAGAAATTTCTGGGCGTGGCACGAGAAAATCTGGAGGCTGAAACTTCGCGTATATCGTCTGCGCGATTAGCGAGTAATGTAATAATCGCGAAGGTCATTCCGTGCGTTTGCTTTTCTGAACTATGTCTAGCTATATTAAGAATCAGGTCATACTCGCATTTCCACCGATGTTTCTTCTTCGAATCGTCGAAGTTTCGTAAGAAATAATATTTAACAATAAAATATGACTTGTTAGATTTAAAGGAATATTTCATTTTCTATGAACATTTGAATAGAGATAAATACTTGAACTTCTCAAGAATATCTACCTACTACATACCAGGCTGCCTGAGGTGGCTGTGAGTGTCCAACGCCGACTTTGATAGGCTGCTTCCGTACCCTAAAAAAAAAAAAAAAGAAAAAAGAAGGAATATACTAGCACCCGAATCGAATACATTAAAATGATTTAATTTTTTAAAAATTTAATACACCGAACGATACATTAAAATGCTAAATTTTCCATCGTAATATTAATTCATATTATTACATTTATATTCACGTTGTTTTTCTAAGTTGAAAGTTATTTGAAATGATCAATATCCATTCATTATAAATCCAAATAATTGCTATGACAATTAATATGTAGATACATAAAGACTTCGAAAAGTATCATGTTTGATATCATCGAATTTTAAATATATTAATGACATGAGTTTATGCACAGTCAACGAGTAGATAAAATTTGTATGAAAACAATGAGAGATAAAAGAAAAAAAGTTATCGGCTGGTCAAAGACGGACAAAAGTATAAAACCCGGTCGAGCGTTAGAATCCGTTAGAGAGGATTTCCGTGTAGGCAAACACGGGGCTGAGTGCTCCGTATACGTTTCTCCATGCTCATCGCTTCGATCCTACTTCTTATCACCCCCCAATTTCTTCTTCTCGTCTGCCTCTCGTCTACTCGTCTTTGCACACGCTTTGTCTACACACGTATGTATGTATGTTTATATGCTGTCTGTCTATCTCTGTGTGTGTGCGCGTGTGTGTGTTCATTTGTTCTTACGAGGAACTTGGCCAGTGGTCACGTCCATACGAGTGTGCAATCTGTTTAAGACACAATGCCCCTTAATTTCGCTTCGTTATACTCCGTTTCGTTGGAAGACCGTACCAATTCGACGATCAGTTTATATGTCATTAGATAAAAATAGAAAAAATTAGGAGCTAATGCTGAGATCTGTAGCAAAAATCTGACGCGTTGCTTTAATGAATCATCTGATGTTATTGTTATCTTTGTTAGTTCTTTTTTCTTTTCTTTTCTTTTTCCTTTTTTCTTTTACTTGTACAACATGATCACAAAAGAGCCGAGATAAATTCTGAACATACCGTAAGTTTTATAAATAAAAACTAAATATGAATCTATAAAACATGCAAGTATGATGAATGCAAATCTATATAATGAAGATTCATTCTAATCTCATTAAATATGCGATTATAATAAGTAAAGATTTTGTTAATTTTTTTTCTCATATTATTATAATGTGTAAATCAAAATACGAGAATAGATAAAGATTTCGTCGGTTTTAGAGACATTTCGTGATAATCGTGATATTTAAATTAAAAATAAAAAAAGAATTATCTAGAAAGGTATAAAAAAAAAAAAAAAAAAAAATTCAAAATCACATCGTTGGAATGTCGTTGACAAGCAAAACGGCAGATGCTAGCTTTAAATAGCAGTTGGTATCCGCTGTGTTAAACAATTTGATTTCGCTTCTGATTGAGACGACCGGGAAAAAGCATTATCGAGGGTTCGGACAACGAAGGAGACGATCTTTGCTAGGCGTCGACGAAGCTCGCGTTGTCCATAGGGTTCGCCTCAATCAGCGTAGCCGCAGGGTTGGAAGATTTATTATTTTTTTTTTTTCTTTTTTTTTGGATTTCGACTAAAATTCCTTTTTTCTATAGTATTCAGTATTACTTTGTTCTAATGTTACACGACTCTTCAAATGTGATCAAAATCTATTAATATAAATATCTAAAAATTTTATATATTACACTTTGTACTAGATAGATTTATTGGGATTTAAGATTATGAACATTTGGAAATATTAAAAGAAATATATATATATATATATATATATATATATATATATATATATATATATATACAGCTGCCCAGTTTTATAGACTCAAGTAAAGAACATCAACGATCGGTTTTGGATCCGTCCAAGTTCCCTATTGTCGCGTCTATATCCGCACATTCCAAGCAATTACGTTGGGCGGGGTAATCCCGTTAGGCGCACGTACCTTCCTCGAGGGAGGATCAAAGGTCCCCGTTATTCCGGCTTACTGAGCTCTTTTTCGCTCTTTCAAACATAGCTAGCACAACGACAATGCTGCTATTCTATCAGTCAAGGGGTATGGGTCCTACCAACTTCTTTTTTTATCTTTATCTTTCTCCTTTTTTTTCCGGCTTGGAAAAACTTGACAAAATTTCCACATGTTTTCTCTTGATTTTCTTCAACTTGAAACAACACTTTTATCTCCAACATCGTCCCATTTAAAGGAAGAAGGGTATACTAGAATCGAGTCGTTTTAAACGAGGAAGTTAAGAAACCTAGTGCTAAGTTATAAGTCACGTCTTCGCGTGACTCGGCACGCGAGGCTCTTTTTAAAAGTTCTCAAGTGAACGACGTGTCACGATCTTGGCACCTTCTCTGGCTTAAGCTTTTTCTCTCCTTTTCTTTTCTTTTTCTTTATTTAAAATTTTTTTTTATCTACCGAAACAATTCATCATGATCACGCTCGATCGCGTTTTTTTTACTTTTTTTTTTTTTTTTTGTAAAACGACGTTGCTAAAAATATTAGGAATAAAAATATTTGAATATACGAAATGTGAAAATTTTTTAAAATAAAAACTAAGAAGAAACCAAATAATAATCAGGGAAAAATAAAAAAAATAATATATACATATATATATACTATATATCTATATATGTTTATATACTGTATGCCAAGAGAATTTCATAGGGAAGGAAAAAGCGTGACGACTTTACGCGCGACTTTGACTGTTCGTCGTGCGGTCAGAAAGTCGAGCGGGTCTTTCCCAGTGCGGAACCGCGTTCAGGAGCTGGGGGACACGCTCAGGGGACACGGATCGTGGGCAACAAGTCACCGGGAAACGACGCGTGACCATGGTCTTCGCGCTGCCAGATTTACGAGGAGAAAGAAAGGAAGAATAAAAAAAAAAAAAAGAAAACAAAAAATAAGCGAGAAAACCGTTTTTAACGTTTTTCTTCCTTCGGCGGTCACCTCGAGAATTATGTGTTTTTATTATTTAATACATAGAGATCTAGAAATAAAGTATAGTAAGTCACTTCCCCCCCATATAATACAGATTCATCAAATAGTCCTCATATATAACACTTTGTGAATATATTTTTAAAAAATGGTTTTGAGATAACATTAGAACATCTCACACATTGAAGATGAAAATTGGTTAACTTAAAAATTGATCTGAATTTTGTTTCTTATATATATCTATCTATATTTATTATTATTATTATTATTATTATTATATATCATGTTTATTTCGTATTATTATTTTCACTTGAAATGTTATAAAAATAGTAAAATAAAATTTTTAATTATTTTATAACAAATTTATTTTTTTTTCACTACCATGATTTCTTTCATAAAGAAAAATTTTAAAATGATTTAAAAACATATATATTTTAACAATAAACCATAAACATCTTTCATTTAATATGTCTCTTCAAAAACATACATAATCCACATTTGTATAACCTGTGACTCGTATAATATAAATTTATGTATCATACAGAACTGTAGATATTCCCCGTGTTGTACAAGAAGTATACTGTATAATATTACGTATCTACGTATCATCGAGATCGCGTCAGATTTACGTAGGATCATCGATCATTATTTACGAGCGGGCGCGTGCCTGAAGAAAATAAAGGATCGTCACGGCTCGATTTGTAATGAAAGATAAAAAGAGAAAGAGAGAGAGAGAGAGAGAGAGAGAGAGAGAGAGAGAGAGAGAGAGAGAAAGGCAGTTCTTATCTCGGCCACTCCATTATTCTTCCTATTTTTTTTCTTTTTTTTCTTTTTTCCTTCTCTTCTTCAACGAGCAACATTCTGCGGACAACAGAATGGAATTGTCAAAGAAATGCCCGTAGCATATTGGAAGGGTCGCAGGATACGACGACGGAGTCGCCGTGTCTCGCAGTTCGTATTATGTCTTTCGGTAGTACATACACGGGCACGTGCCTATGCGTGACACGTTCACGCATGGCTGCTTGCGCGTTTCGAGACTCCCCCGCCATATCGGCTCGCATTCATCTCCGATTCTCCGTTAGGAGGGTGCACGGATTGCGCTTCCACTTTAACCCTGCGTCGTTGAACGTCTATCAAGCACGAATCCCCTTGTCCCTTTTATCAAAGTGGCTACATTGCCTAGTAAGAAAAAATGCTTTTGGGTGTATAAGGAAATTTTCTTTCAAAAAACTTAGAAAATCTTAACTTCAGTTTGAGATACAAAAAAGGATAAAAAGAGAAAGAAAGAGAGAGAGAGAGAGAGAGAGAGAGAGAGAGAGAGAGAGAGAGAGAGAGAGAGAGAGATAACAATCAGTGATCAGGTCCGATCACGTTTGGTCGTTTGGCACGCGTTGTGTCGGACTATGTAATTATCATAGGGAAGTTAGGGTTGCCCTCGGACGGACGCGCGCGCGCACTCACACACACATAAACACACAGGGGGTCGAGGTCCGCTCGCTTCGGGTCAGGAAGTCACGCGAGAGGCACACGCGCTTGAGAAGAGGAAGAAGGAAAGGGGGCAGAGGAAGTACTTTTGTTCCTAACGCCACTCGCCTTAAAGTCTTTTTTTTCCCACCTACCCTAGTCGTAAAACCTTCTCTAAGACCGGATCACTTTCTTTTTTTTTTCTTTTCTCTTTTTTCCAATTCCAATCTTTCCTTGAGAATCATTGAAAAATATTGCTGTATCGAGGACAAGAGTTACATAGTTTTCCTAACTTAAATATCTGCTTGTCATTTATCTTACATTAATTTTTGCATGTTTCTGATTGATATATTCATTGTGATTTATTAACTTTGAAGAAAAATTCACCAAAAAAAGAAAAAAGAACAATGCTCGTGCTCGAACATCTCGAAACATATTAATTCTTTTGCATTACGAAATTATCATTAAGTGATGATATCATTTATCCATAAAACTGTTGAATTAAATGACTTGACATTTCATTTATAATACAAATTACGAAACAGATTAATTAATTGGTTAGAAAATATATGTATGTATATGTATACATGTATATATAAATTATCAGAAATAAAAAAAGAATTATATCAGAGATTACTAAGAACAAATTATTAAAATAATTATAGTGTAAAAGGCTTAATTTATAGCTCGTAGAATTAATCTTCATATGTATAAAGTTGCAATGAATATAATGTCGTTAAATTTATTTTCATAGATTTTCGAATGTTCCATTTGTTAACCGAACTGTCCCGTGTTAATGAACACGATGTTAAAGTACGAGTTTGAAGAAAGTCATTTTTATCAGAAACTCTTTGCTTGAATTTACTACTTAGTAGCCAGAACCTTCTTCGAAATCGAGATCGGTACTTTGTGATCTAAAGCAAGCGTGTTTTTAAAGTCCTACCCTGATTTTTCTTTCCATTGTTCTTCCGTACAAAGCATCACGCGATGGAACACGTACGATGGAATGGTAACTAACTTGTGTCTCGCGTGCAATAAATTCATTATGTAAAATGTACGTTAACACGTTGACTGGCATGGGGGTCACCGATGATTTGTACTAGAAGTAGATATACCAACTTCATTTAAAAAGGATTATAAGATTCGCTTATTAACATTTATTAAATTGTAAAACGAAAGTCAGGTCAGTAAGAATCAGGTCTATTATTAAAAAAAAAAGAATAAAAAAAAATTAAAAAGAATCAAGTACTTTTATTTTTTAATGTGTCACGAAAGACGTCAAGCAGTGATATCGATTTATGCAAAATTGCCTAGGAGAGGTTAAATATCCTCTACGTCGAAACGTTTGACGTAGATTTTGTAGATGGCTTCCAAAGGAACAGGCGAGGTTTAATTTCGTTGGTTTGTACTCTTAGCACAAACGACGCTAGCTATTGAACAGTATGGAGAAGAGAGAGAAGCTGTGATTTCAATTTCACGCTGGCAAAGAGCCGCAGAGAAAGATAGAGATAGATAGAAAGAGAGAGAGAGAGAGAGAGAGAGAGAGAGAGAGAGAGAGATAAAGAGAAATAAAGAGAGAGACAGAGAGAGAGAGAGAGAGATGATGGTACAGAGGTGGCAGAGGTGCCCCGGGTCACGAAGCGAGTCTGACGCGTCGTCGCGTAATTTCATGAACCTCAGTGATGTCCGCTTCTACCATGTTATGGCGTCGAGTGTAAACCTGATCAAAGGCAACGTGAGAGCACAACCCTCGCGATCAGAGAATTGTACCCTGCGGCTTTCTATCTTACGTCCTCTCTTCTATGAGTGCCTTCTGTTTTTCGACTACTGATGGTGTCTGTGATCTAATACGTACATATGTATGTGCTCGCACGGATGCAAAGAAAAGCTATTGTAATCGTTAATGTATTAATTAACTCGAACAATTTTGAAAAAAGAATCATAGTTTTCGAATTTTTATATATTTGATGATTAAATTCGATAGAAATATAAATAAATTTTTATAATTACATTTTTTAATGGTACAATAAATTTTTTAGTTAAAATATAAAAATCTATTTAAAATTAATCCAAGTCTAAATAATGAAATCTAATCTTTGGAATATATAAAATATGAATAAAAAAAATGAATATGAAAATGAATGAAGTATAAATATCAAGTCTAAGGAAAGGTAATTTACAAAAATAGGACATATACTACCTTAGTATATGTTAGGGAGTTATCAAAATATACATTCATTACATTTGTAGTAAACAGCCTGGTAACTCGTAACACACCGATCTGCATACATCTTGAATATTCGCGAATATTTTTTACAGTTGGTCTGGTAGCAGCGTAAAGTGTGAGCACAAGTTCTTTATACAAAGCGGCCCGAGGGCACGAGTCAACGAAAGACGATTGTTGTGTTAGTGTAGAGGTGTCCAGAACGATGAACAAGACTGACGCGCCACTGCTTTGCCAACCGCTCCGTTAGCTTCGTTGCTGTGCTAGCAGCCGTTTCTCTCTCTCTCTCTCTCTCTCTCTTTCTCTCTTTCAACCCCTAGGGCTGTTCACTCTCGACGGCCACAAAGGGTCCGCGGTTGAACGCGCGGCAAAGCGGCACAAAGCGACGGAAAGCGCCAGGACACCGGAATACCGGGACACCATCGAGCCACCCACATCATCTTATTCTTTTACGTAGATTTCACTGATCAATGCAAATATAAAATTTGATAAAATATTACTTACCCTGGCCAGGAGCCGGCGATGTCGCGTGACTCCAGCCTCCTTTGTACGAACTACTTGCATCTGTAAAATTTCAACATTATTTAAGATTATATCATATATAATTCATACAAATTTATACATGATTTTAAAATTATTAACATTTTTTAATGGACTCCGAAATTATAAATTCAAACATTAGATCTTCTCTTTTTAATATGCCGATGATGATGGGTTCAATGATATAAGTAAAAGCAATATTGAAAAACATTGTTAGTTGATGAAAAACGAGTTTTATATCTTTTTTCCTTTTTTTTCTTTTTCATGAAGAAAGAAAGCCCCGAGGTAAATCCACAGAAAACGAATTTTCTCGACTTTTGACGCAGTCTCGAATGCCGGCGGTGTATTTACAGACAGATATATTTTCATTTGGCAGTTATTGGCACGAGGGTGGCCGGCATGTGTACATACGTAGGGCAGTATGTCAAGCTGTAGCAGAAGCTTGGTCTTTCTAGGCAAACAACGACTTAGTCGCGGACGCTGACTCGACCTTTACTTTTTACTTCGTCTCCCTTCGTTTGGTCTAAGGGTACAGTCCATTAATAAAGCTTCAAATTTCATGTTTCCGAAGACGTTAAAATCGATCGATGTGCAACGTGATGTAATCTCTGACACGTCAAATACGTATCTAGGTGCTGTTATCATGTACTTTGTGATTTTATACTAAGCTAAAGGTCACCTAGGTCAAGGCTGCACGAGTAGAACAAATACGTATAAAATAATAAATGTCATTATATTTTCTTTGTAATTATGAATAGGCATCAAGATTTAAACACAATTGAAAGAATTTCAAAATATAAGTTTGTGAAATATATATTTATATTTCGCAAATATATATTTATATTTCGCAAAAATATATTTATACTTCGCAAATATATATTTATATTTAGGTATAGCATTTGATTGATAATGAAGACGTTTCAATAATACACTACTTTTTGAAAGATGGATAGATTGATACTATCTGTCGTACCTGTTAGCATCCATTATTTTATAAATTCAATAAGTACAAAACTTATTCAATTTTTGAACGCAACACAAAACCTAACGAACACAACTCGATTTGACGATCATCTGTAAGTTAGTGTCTCAAATATCACGTTATCACCTGATAATCTCACAGCGAATGATTGTGATTATCAACATGGATTTATTAGACGAAATATCGCAGTCTAACCATCACGAATTCTAACGAAAATATATCCCACGTACCGGCAAAAAGCATGGAGAGATTGGTGAAAGCTGTTGTTCGTGGTAATTCCGCGGTAGTGGTACCGGTACTTTTGAGGTCCAGCATCGCGCGGTTTGCCACCGACGCGGCAGGTAGCCTCGAGTTTTCGACCCCCCTTCGTTGATGGGCCTGATCCCTCTGTTAATAATGCGTTAACACCGTTGTCCTCGATAATCACTGGATTCCAACACGACTCGTCGATCATATCACAAGAGAAATTGCTGCTCGAACTCGTTCAAGATTGAACGAGAACGTCGCGGGATTTAGCCAATTTAAAATTTTTTCTTGTTGTCGTTAGATAGAACGCGAAAATAATAGGTGGCTGCACGATAAAGGTGCCGATCATCTTGCCTACCCGCTCCGAGTAACACTGCTGCTTTTCTAGCCTCTCAACGGCTCGTCGAAAACGACGACGTGCCTATACGTCGACCCGCCCTCCATCACGATGCCACTCGGGGGTTGGCTCGTGAACGCGACACTAGGGGCGGTCTCTATCCAAGGATTGACACCCCCGTGCAAGATGGGGGTGGAAGAACGCTTGCGCTGTGCCCTTTCTCTATAGTCAGCCGATATTTCTACTCTAGTACTTCTTGCCTACGCTGCCGACGGCGAAAGCCGACTCCTCGAGTCGGACCTTGACCGGATACCTCTTCTCTTACTCTTACCTTCCTTCTATCTAAGTTTTAGCTCAACCGCTCTTCATTCTTATCAACATTCTTATCGGTCTCATGCTACTGCCACTATGATTATCAGTTCACCGTTTTCCCTTCCACTTGAAAAGAATTCCTAATTTTCTATGTCTTACCAATTCCGAGATCAGAAGATTATACATGAGATAAATGAAGTATTTTTGAGTGTGTGTTCAATATATTCTATAATTCTATCATTTTTATGATATAGAACATTTCGCAATTCTTGAATTCTAGAATTTCTGTGAAGATTATATATGAGTCGTTTATTTGCCAAATAGATTAATTCCATAAAAGAAAAGTAAAAAAAATTGATATAATTATATACATTGTACATTATTTATTATTCAACGAACATACAAATTTTTGTCGTTAAGTGGTGTTAGACCTAATTATTAAAGAAATTTAATTTAAACATAAAAAGTTAAGCATCGATTTGGTACTAAAACTTTGAAAGATTCTGAACTGAACGGACTTAATCTCTTTTGTCTATGTGAACGGCTCATATAATATATAGTATGTATATAGATCATATATTGTATATGAAATATATATATATATATATATATATATATATATATACATATATATATAACATATTAATATATATATATTTAATTTATGATAAAAAACTATTGTTATATATATAACATTATATAATAATAATTTTTTAAGACATTAGAATTATTTATTAGATTTAACAAAATTTTAGCCAAACTAATGATACACTTTAAAAATATATAATACTTGCTTTTATATATGATACCAAGTTTCTTTCATATTTTATTATAAAATTTATAACACATTGGATATCTCATAATTAGTTCTTATTATTTAATTTATACAAATGCGTATGTAAACAATAAATCACTAATGGTGGATTCCTCGGAATGATACGAATTGAAATACTACATTTTCAAGTTACGTCGGTGAACGGGAACGGCTGAAAGTGGCCGTCCTGAACGTTCACTAACACATATAGATAATACTTAGCGAGTAGTAGAGTAACTGTGATTCATACTACCGGGATATTCTGGATGTTCGACGTTAGGTAAGGCCGTTTAACCGTGACGTGGGAGTCGGTGTTGGTCGTGCTGAAGCGGACACAGAGGGAGAGAAAGAGAAAGAGAAAGAGAAAGAGAAAGAGAGAGAGAGAGAGAGAGAGAGAGAGAGAGAGAGAGAGAAAGAGAAGGCCCTTTCCCCAGTACCACCACGGCCGATAGACGCGGCACGCGCACGACACGCGACCGCGTACAGCCAGCGGCGCATTTAACGCGCGATCGCTCTCGAGTGTCCGCGTGTACGTTCTAGGGGATGCCAAGGGGGTTAAAGTGTGCCTGCGAAGGGAGAAAGCCGATGGTGCTACTTTCCGCGATACTTACCCCCTCACATCATGTCGAATCTATAGTATACTTTAAGTTGCCAAAGTTGGAGAAGAATTGGCAAACTCCAAATAGAGTTCGAGTGGATAATACCAGGTAGATTCTGAATGGACATTGCCTGAAGTTTATCTAGTCTATATATCAATTTTTAACTATTTTACATTTTCAAGATTGAATGAAAAGTATTGAACTTTAACATAACTGGACATATCATAGACTTTGAGAGTTGTATAATAACTTGAATAAACATCGTAAGAATTTTAACAACTAGATTGAATATGGAATATTTTTCAAATAAATTTTCTATAAGAGAATTCCAAGTACACTTCGATAATAATACAAAACTTAGTACAAAGTTTGAACGAATATCTTGTATATTTTTTATTACTTATACTATACCGGCTAAAAGTCTATACATAAAAGTGGATACATGGAAAGGATCTTTCAGGATACAGAGAATCATACATACTTCTCGTGATTTTCCGAGAGTGCATTATCTTGAGATACTGGCGTAGTGGTATTAATGACCAACCAACGATTCTCTTCGGTATTGCTCGCTTGCTCGCTCGCTCGCTCGCTCTACGCGGGCTGTTAGTGCGGGGGCGCGGAATATCATTGTATGGTATGAGACATGACAGGGCAGCTATTGTAACGCGAGACGCATAGCTGCGAGGAGGGAATAGAGAAGAGAGCTGCGAGGGAGCTCGAGCCAGCCAACTCCCACCCCAAGAGCCTGTCGAAGCATCGAGCTACCTCAATCCCTCCCCTTCTCTCTTCTTGCCCAAACCAGCTCCCTCCTACCCCCCAACCTCCGTTAGTTTCCCTCGTTTTCGTTCCCTGCACACTGTAACACGATAAGAACCGTGTCACTTTGTTGCGTTTGTGGGGGAGATCTGCTTAAGTGTACGATGATATATATCTCGTACGGCTACCAGATAATTCTTCGCATTCAATTTGTACAATATGCTTGAATCCCTGCTTGGACCCGATGGCATCGCGCCTATCCACGCACGGGCAACTTCTAAACCATCGGATAAACCAACTAACACCAAGAATTCAATGTATCATTGATGATATTCCTATCTCTCAAAATAAGTTCGTCTTTTTTTACTACCTTATATCATTGTACCTAAGCAAACAAGCACCAAGCCGCAAATAGAATTTAAGAACCAGCGACTCTTTGCATAGCATTTTAAAGAAGAACACACTTGTGAACACGTTCTCGTGGCATGTTTGTCGAACTGCAAACGGCATCGGTACAAAGACTTCCGTTGACATTAAGTGAACTCTCCTTCAATTCATCTCTTTACGAAATAAGTGCAGATATTTTTTAGTTTGTGAATTAATTTTTCCTTTTCTTCGTTTGGTAAGAAAGTAAAGATTGAGATTATTATAAAAGATATTACGAAACGATAAAATTCGACCATTAGGTCTAAATAGTTAACTCTCTGTAACTATATTTACTACTGATATAAGTTATATTTAAGAAATATGAAAATTTGAAGAAATATGGATACTTAAATATTACTTGACGTTATAGAGGGTTGAAAAAGAAATTTTTAGATGAATGCGATTGTTGTTATGCAGCGATTTTAATGTCCATACGAAAAAATCATCAGGAAACGTATTTCGAAAAGATGAAACTCCGTAGAAATGCGTAGAGAAACGGCGTAAGAGCGAGGGTGATGGCTGTAGAAGCGAAAGCCATTAATTACATTACGGAAGAATGCAGTCGTTGCTTCAAACAAAGGACCGCGTGTACATCCCCTAAAGTTCACAATGCGTACATGTCGTTCTATGTCTACGCTTCATATATCCAGCCTAATTATCTTGAATTTGCATATCTCCAGTCTCGCTGAACTAAACGACTTCGAGCCTTTGTTGCCATCAGTGGGACATTCGTTTTATGATTCTCCTTACAAAGTTTAGTAACAAAACTCAAACCTCTACTTCCCTATTATTATAAAAATGATTATATTGTATTTTTCTGAAAGGTTCGTGCCGCTTCAACGGTTCATTGTGATCGATGCACGGATTTTAAAATCAGTCGTATTAAGATCTATCATTTTGTTCAAGTACATTTTCAGCGTAAAATCTGTTCGTCGTCACGAACTTAATCACATTTATGTCTCGACGACAAATTTAATAAGAAATTCGCATCAGAGAAAGAGAAAGAGAAAGAAAAACAGAGAGGGAGGGAGAGAGAGAGAGAGAGGGAGATAGAGTAGTAAATGGAAATGGACGAACAGGAACAAAATATCAGAAAGAGAGAAAAAAGATAGAGAGAGTAAAGATAAAGGGAAATAATAAACAAAGAATAATCCGCAGATTCGGCTTAAAAAATAATCACCGAGAAGAATTTCAGTCTTCGGAGGCAACTACAAAATTCTGTCTCGGCATGTTGCTGCGTCGCTGAAGCGAGCAACGAAGAAGAGACAACGATAAGCGAAGTAGTGAAAAGAGACGAGAAGAGAGAGAGAGAGAGAGAGAGAGAGAGAGAGAAGAGAAACGAGAGAGCAGAGGCATCCGCGCGCTCATTTCCGTTTTGAGGCCGTCGAGGGGGATGAAAGGTGGGGATGGGGCGCTAACTCGCGAGATATTAATTCCGTGTTAGCGCTAGGAGGGTTGCAGGGGCGAAAACTACGTGCTGAGGGGGAGACCACCCCCGCTGCCGTTTTCCTCTCCTCCAACCCTTCGTCAGCGTCCCTTACCGCGCCAAGCCGCGCACCTACTCGTAGCGCAACCCCAACGTAGGATGGGAGGCGTTACAAATCAGAGATTAGCCATAGTTAACTCGACTTGCGCAGTCAAACAGTTAATCAATAAACGATTATTTACATCGTGTGCCCGCAGCCGGTCGACGCGTTAATGCATTGACCGGACATATTTCGTTGCTGCGTATTATAACACACGGAAAATGTTTAACGTATGCTCGGTAACTGGGACACATCGACGAATTTTCAAATACGAAAATAGTCGAACTCTGGAATATCTGATTACTTTGATTATAAAATAAGGATAGAACCTTGTATTCTGAATGACGTCACGATGATCTTTACAATATACCCAAAACATTGAAGAGGTAACTCTCTGGGGTAATGCCATCTGTTCATAAAACCTGGTATTAACTTTTAACTGTTGGAATGTCACCAATAGGATTAGAAAGATCCATCTATTTTCGAAGGACTGGTGATCTAATCTATGATCGAAGTAAGCTGTCGTGAGATATATCATCACATGAAGAACTCACGAGGAAGATCTCACGAATCTCGAAGAAAAGAGTCACATGTCGAGGATGATATGGTATGCTGGCGTATGGTAACAAACTGAGATACCGTCAAGGTATGAGGTGGTGATGGTGGGTGGGGAAGAATCGGTGGTCGGAGGCAGAGGTAGCTGGATGACTGGCGGCGGAAGCGTCGTCATGGCGACGCATCGATCAGCCGCCGCCACGCGAATCGAGCCGGGCCGAGGCCACATCGCATACTGGCTTACCGCATTGTAAGACACACGCGGCTAACACGTTATACACGCATCTAGTCAGCACATATAAACATATACATATATATGTGTATATATCTGTATATAAATACACACAAACACACACACACATAAATATATATAGAGACATACATATATACATTCATACGTTGCGCTTTCCACGACTGCCGTCTTAATTCGCGAAGGCGTTGTGCTCTATCAAGGTGCGGCCAAGAGTTCTCTATCTTACACGATCTTCTCTCTCTCTCTCTTCTCTCTTTTTTTCTCTCTCTCTCTCTTTCTCTCTTTCCTTCTTCTTGGCCAACCGACTTACGTTCCACTTTGATCGTCAGAGCGTGAAATAGTTCTTTTACTTGACTTTAAGATGCCTGTGACTTATATGAAATTGTGTATGATACTTGATATGACCGACTCTTTTCACACCTCTTACATTAGCCCTATATATACTTACAAATACGATATAAGTCTAATATAAACATGTTTCAGTTGTCCGTTTTATCTATATTTGTTAACATAGAAATAAAAACTCGTACGATATAAAAAATCGTATGATATTTTGAGGTCATTGTTATTAAACAATTCGATGATCCTGCTAATCGATATTTAACGATCGATCAAGAACAGAAGGAAAACAAAGTTCGATCATCGAAAGTGCTTTATCTTTCGGGAAAAGTGAAAGCCACCTGAAGTCCTCTTCCTCTAAGAGCAGTTCATCGGAAGAACTTGGATATTTAGGATCATCGGAAAATCCGATGAGGATACATAGTTGAGGAGTATAACGTCAACTTGCTTTCGTTCGACTGCCATAGTTCGGTAACTTCCGGTGGGCAGCAACGGGTGTTACGTCGTATAGCGGCTGTCCGTGGTCGATCGATTCTGATGGAGGTAGTAGTAGAAGTAGTCGACGTCCCAACCCGCTATTCCCTAGCCTTCCAGTCCTCAGCTTCAGCTGAATACCACTGATTGTCCTCCACTCGCTCCCTCTCGCTATCTCTCTCTCTCTCTCTCTCTCTCTCTCTCTCTCTTTCTCTGTCTCTCTCTTTCTCTTTCTCTTGTTCCCTACACTTTCTTCTCTCCTTCCATCCCTTTTCTATCGCCGTCTCTCTTCGACACCATCTATCGCTCCGTTAGCTTCTCTCTTTCTCTCTCTCTCTCTCTCTCTCTCTCTCTCTCCATTTCCCTCTCTCTCTTTTTCTCTCCATTTCTCTCTCTCTCTCTCTCTCTCTCTCTCTCTCTCTCTCTCTCTCTCTCGGTACGTTTCCTTTCCGCTAGCCATCTCTTTCCCGCAGTCAGGAGCTCTCCCGCTTCCTCTCATAACGGAACCCCAAGCTTGCTTCCTCCACTCCTAAGCCACCCTCCTCCTCACTCGTTCACTCCACTCCGCCACCCGAAACCCACCCCGTGGCACCCTATCCTCGCTGGTGCCGTGCTACTCCTACCCACTCCACGATAATGATGGCAATCAGACCCTCAGAAAGGATTTCAGGAAATTCTCTCGCCTTTTTGTCGGCGGCCGGGGCGGCGGCGAACGCCACAAACACCGGTCGCACCGTCGTAGTCATGATCACAGTCCTCGATCGTCGTCTCATCCTCTTATTCTTCTTCGGCATCGAATGCGCACTTGTCTCAACGATGATTATTGACTTGCATCGCTACACCGATCACTTCACCATCCAATAGCGATTCTCATCTTTCTTTGTGAATTTTGTATTGATTTATCTAAACAAATTTTTTTGGAGAAGTTGATTAACTTATATCATCGTCAAATATTATTTTGGTGATTTGTTATTTTTAAATATATATTAATAGAGTTTCATTTCATATATTTTTGACTATGATATTAAATTATAAATATTTAATTTTTATAAAAATCTTCAAATACTCTATCTTTCAAATATTTGATATAAATTTATAAATCATCAATTATTCTTATATATTAATGGAAAAAAAAGGTGAACACTTATAACAAGAAGATAGTAATGTATCATCCTTATAACTATGCATAACTTAACTTTGAATATTCTTCACCCTCGTGAACTCATGAATAATATAGCTACATCAGGAGTATAGTTGAGGACCATATCAGGACGAACGTTATTATGTTATTGTTGTAATAATTAATGAATAACGATTGGTGAATCTCTGTTAAAAAGCAGTTCGATAAAATAATGTAAGATTGCCTTGTGATGTGATTTGTTGGCCGTTAAATTAATTCGTAGAAAAAAGGCCCCCTTGGGTTTCGTTTTATTGCGATTAAAGACGAGAGACGAAGGAGTGCCGAGGGTAGACAGTGATACATAGAAATACGTGCACGAGTGCGATGTGTCGTTCACGCTGCGATGCACGCTGACAATATTGACTAGGAGCTAAGAAACGAGCGAAAAAGGGGATACGAGTTTCCCTTTCGATGCTCACTCCCCAGTCACTCCTTCATCGACGGTACATTAAACACACATGATAATGCATGATTAACTGGCTAATGACTTTTCTCTCTTGCTTCTTTTTTCGACATTTACGCAGTATCATCACTGCTTTCGAACTAACGTTCAGACCCTTCACCGATAAGCGATCATACAACAGGCCATTGTTATGTCCGATCGTTAACAAGCCGATTGATACGAGAAGACAAATTTTTCTTAGGTCCTTTCACATTTTCAAATAATATTAAGGACGTTCAAAAGTTTAAGAATATTTCTTTTTTGAAACATATAAATTTTCAATATTTAATTTAAATTATATCGTATATCTATTGATTATATTACAAAAACAAAGTCTTGATTTATGTATGAGTTACAAATATATAGATGTACAAAGTTACAAATATAAAAATTTTTGACAATATTAATATACAAACCCAGATTGAAAAAATAAAAAAAATATTTTTCTATCAGTAGTCAAGTATACGGTGGAATTTTTAATATACATTAGAATTATATAAAAATAACTTTAATAATAAATTATAAAAATAATATGATAATTTCAAATTACAAGACTATAGAAAAGACATCTATTGCTTTGAACTAAAACTAGTCCAAGGGTTGTTACAAGACAGTGCCATCTACCGTAAGATTCCTAAAGCACGATGTGATTTTCTTGCCATTCTGGCAAGTAGACTTTAATATTGATCTGTACCACTTGCCGAAGGATTCCAACGTAGGAAAATCATTACGAACGTACACGTATCCACAGTAGTTTTGTTGGAGTCTTCCTAACCGATAATCGCTCGAATCTCCTACATTGTTGAGCTATGATAACAATCATAAAACAATAAATATGATAGTCGATAAAATTCTTCAATTTAAACTCCGACGTTAGATTTCTGGCAGAAGGTAAAGAGCAACAAATTGTAAAATCTGTCCATCATAAAAATTATAAATATCCAATTGTTATTATTTTTTTTTGTTTAATTGCCAAAGATTATTCAATCGGAAATCTGAATTTCTATTCATCCATCCTGAATGTTTCAAAAACAACAGAGAAACTGAGTCACGAGGAAAAGCGATCGGCACACGTTTGTCTTATTGTCAAAATCGTGCGAACGATTCAGCGAAAGAATGGAAAGGGCGCGCGTAAAGGGGTGCACAGGATCGCGTGCACGATCACGACTAGGCGTAAGGGTGGGCCTTAAACGAGTTCCCGTTCTCTTTCTCTCACACTTTCGCGAATTTACGCCGAGTCATGATCTCCTTTCCTTTTTCCTCAACATGAATGCCACCACCGCACCATCGTCGTAGTTGTGGCGTTACCTACTCCCGTGGCAGTTAGCACTTAACGAGGCTATTTCACGACGTCAACTGGGTGGGCCATAGGTCGCGCGAGGATGAATAATGATTCGGCCGTAGGGTTGATAGGCGACTTGCCGACTAAAGCTGAGAAGAAGGGAGTTAAGGAACTAAAAAAAAAAAAAAAAGAAAAGCTGCGAGGAGATCGAAAAAATGGGGGAAAGAAAAAGAAGAGAAATGGGATGAGAAGGGACTCCTGGGTTCTTTTATCATTCCAACTTCAACTTGTTAAAATACGTTCGCTATGGGCGATAAGGAAGATCAAGCGGATAAGAAGGAGTAGAAGAAGAAGGAGAGTGAGTTAAGGTTGTGGTGAGCAAAGGCAGCGATAGGAGCAACAGAAACGATGTGCTCCTTCGAGCGCTCGTGGTGCTGCCGCCTTTGTTGCGAAGCGCAATAATTGCGCGCGAGGGTGACTCGCTATGGGAAGAGAGGGGAAAGAGCAAAGAGAGAGGGAGAGAGAAAGAACGAGAGAGAGAGAGAGAGAGAGAGAGAACAGGGTAGCAGAGCACGCGCCGGAACCGGAACCGAGAGTCGTGTGTCCCCGCCATTCCCGGCCGGAACTATCATGATTAGTCACGGGGCCTGCAGCGAGCCATAGGAGAAATGCGAGTAGAAAGACATAAACCTGGCTTGCATACAGATCCGGATCGACCGAGCGCGGTCAAGCTGAACGTACCATAGAGAATAGATAAAAGGGACTAGTTCCTGGGGCCGATACTAATCATTTCGCTACAACAGGACTTTGGCTGTGAGTTCTTCGAAATATAAGAAAACTCTAGATCGAGATATACAAAGGGGAAATTAAGAAAATATTTATCAGAATCGAGCTGAAAATATTTAAAATGAACATACAAATATATATATATATATATATATATATATATATATATATATATATATACATATATCGTCGTCTCCCCATTTCCTCATTTTAATATATTCCTCTGACTTTTTATTCTTGTCTAGAAGACAGTCAGGACGTTCTGACCCTTAGTCACCCTTCGAACCGCGAAGAAGGGTGCCGTGGTCGTAAGTTGCTAGTAGGTAGTGGTTGAGGATTGTAGTAGTAGTACTGCTGGTGGCGGTGCTTAACGGAAACGAAGGGACGCAAGGCGCAAAGACTGCTGAACGTAAGGGGCAAAAGGGAAAAGCAGTGAGAAGGGTCCAAAAGAACGGACCTCCTAGGGATCAGCCAAAGGGTGACCGACACCCGTAACCACCCCCTGACTTACTCTTCTAACTTACCCTTAGCCTTACCCCTTGGCCTATCCCTTCGGGTTAACCGATACCGACAATTATCAACGCGTCTCGGTCACTGTGTGATCCGCCCTCTACAACAATTCACTATAATTCGCGTCTACGCGCAAAAAGAATTCACGATGAGTGAAGAGGAAAAGTGAAGGAAAAAAAAAGAAGGAAGGACAAAAGAGTCCGTCTCTCTTCTATGAACCTCTCGCTTGTTCATTCCGTGCAATTAGAGAACATGATTAAATGGTACTCCCTCTTTCTCTACGGCACCTCTTTATCCTCTCTATTAACCTTCTCCTATAAACGAGACTCTTCGTACCTACGCGTTGAAACGTGTCGTAAATTTTTAAATATTGAAAAGGTTATCCCATGTTTACGAACAAACATGTTCCCAATGCACACGCGTGTCACCACAACTCGGCAAACATCAATTAGCAAAGTAAACAGTATAATACATCGTATGAAAGATAACTTTTTCGAACATTAATCAACGTTATATGTTTTTAATTTTAATAATTAAATTCAATGAAACAAATGAAAATTCGCATTTGTCGCATTTGTTTTTCTTTATTGCAAAACAAATAAGAGAGAAAGAGAAAGATAGATAGATAGAGAGAGAGAGAGAGAGAGAGAGAGAGAGAGAGAGAGAGAGAGAGAGAGAGAAATAAGATAATAAATTCTATGAGAATTATTATCTAATGGTTGAGAGATATATTCTGAGAGCACGGATACGATTCGACTTAAAATCCAAGCTTAAATCCGACACATCTCTTGAAAAAGGGCTATGGACTCTCTATCTCTTCGAGGCAGAGTAGAGAGGTACGTGGTGATCGCGGATGGTCGCATCAGGAGAGGAGGGAAAGAGGGATGCTGGGATGTCGAGGGGAACATCCGGAATCCCGGAGGGTGCCGCTTCGTGGGGCGGTCGGTCGTCATGGATACGTTCCCGGCTAACCCCTAACCGCTCCACCCCTCGTCATCCACATTTTCGCAACTACGCCGCCATCATCGACCCACCATCTTGCTTGAACTCGACTGAGAGAATTCGGATTCGACATCAAAATTTCCAAACGATGTTTCTTCCTTCGAAGAAAATAAAACAAAAGAAAAGGAAAGGAAACGAAAAAAAAACGAAAAAAAAAACGAAAAAAGAAAAAAAATTAAGGAAACTGAATCGTCGTTGTCGTTGTAATCACAAAATAGTTTATCAACGATATCCTACTTTTTAAATCAATAGGTTTTCGAAAAATTTCAAAACGGATATCACGAATGGCTCGCGACCATCGAGGAAAATCGTAAAAGAAAATGGACTGCTATGCTTTTAGAGGATGGACCGGTTGCAGCACGAAACTGTCGAATCGTTGCTAAATTACGGAGAAACACGCAGGATATTGGAGCGGCCGTAGGAAGTAGTCGACGGTCCTCGCGTAACACCGTTGACCCCTTCTCATCCTGTTTTTTTTTCTCCTCTCTATTTTCCTTTCTCTATCTCTTTTTCTCTCTCGGCGACCCAGCTTTACTTTCTCGCGAGGCGTGGGCAGCAGATAACGTGATTTACACCGGTGGGGTAATTAATGCTCCTCGCGACCGATGCTTTAAAAATACAATCGGAAATCGGTGACGGCAAAGAGCAACAGTCAAGCCGCGCCACTATCGTGCACGGTAAACACTGGCAAATTATTACATCTGGAACTCTATTGCACTCCTATCTTCGTCTAGACTTCATGAGATCAATGATACGGACGTTAATTTTTCACTTTCTTTCTTGCGGTTTTTTTTCCTTTCTCTCTTCTAGATATATCTTTACTGCTTTTCGAATAATGTCTACATTCAAGTTCCTTCGAGACAAGTTGGAATTCTATTTATATTGCGAATTGATTTGTTATTTTAGTATAAAGTATTACAAAAAGTTAGACAAATTTTGTGTTACTCATCTGACTATTGTTGAAACATTTCTACTTTAAATACAAGCGGTGGAAGTACTTGCAAGCTAAATATTTCTTTTAATTGTAAAATTCTAGAAAATGTTATTCAGTGTATTTTGAGAGCATATTTTAATACATAGTTTAAAAATATTATAGACTAATTTTTCTAAATTATTACAATCAACAATAAATCTATGTTTAATCCAAAATGTAACAGTATAAGATATTGGCCTATAAAAGATATTCTCGAAAATGTAAATAACTATGAATTTCGTAAAAACGTAAAAAATTACTCGCATCGTAAATATGTATTAATGAGATCGAATTTTAAAAAGTGTCTTTAATCTGGCAGAAAAACGCGATGTTGAAGTCATAAAGGAAAGCCCATCATCGTTAATGAAACATAGCAAGACATAAGAAAAAAAAAAGTTCGATAAAGACAAGAAGAAGATACAAAAAAATAGTTTTCGTTCATAAGGGTTTTCGAGGATGAAGGAAGATTTAAAGCGTACGGAAGCACTCACCGGTGATGGAGGCGGTCGGCGAAATGGCGGACGGGTTGGCACGCGGAGGAGGTGAGAAAGCTCCAGGAAGATAACCAGCACGATCGGCTAGAGCTTGTTTAGCCTGCTTGACACTCTCCTTAAGTCGTTGAAAGGTGCTATCGCAGGTGAGTCCGCGATACGGCCAATTTTCTTGTTTGACACCGGTCGCAGTAACACCCGCAACCACCGCAGAAGCAGCGGCCGCGGCCGCGGTCGTGGCTCCGGCCCCGACTCCGGTTCCGCTCCCGGATCCGGACCCAACCCCGACCCCGGCCCCGGCCGCAGCTCCACTCCCGGTTCCTTTTAATTCGAGCGCACCTGCGTACGAACAGCTAGCGCTGTCGTACATCACCAAAGTGCCCCTGAAACATTTACCCCAAAGTTTTCCTCATTAACTACTTAGCTTTATTTTCAGATCATTGCTAGGATCGTTTAATGGGTGGCCTTGATCTCTCTTCGTTCGTGTTGAAACATTTTTGACAGGTATGCTATAATTATGTGCACGCTAGCTATTGCTATAGATTATGTGCGTACAAAGAATTGCTGAAAATGATAATTATGAGTGTTTAACTAAGTACTTAATAATCTTACTAAACACATTATTTATTACATATTAAGATCTATAAAATAGTTTTATTTCCATTTAGAGTTCAAGACCACTGTCTTCGTTTCTATACTTTTATTCATGTTTAATCTACTTTGGAAAGAGCCGACGGATTACCTTCGATTTCTTGGCAGATTTTCACGAATCTTGTGACACGGATTAATCCTTATAACAAATTAACATCGAATCGAACAATTTCACACAGATTGCACCATGTATATTCTCATGGAGAGAAGGTTCAATTATAATAGAAACTCTTAAAATTAATATCACTGATCATTCTAATCACAAAATAGCTTTATCACAAAGTCATAGAAATCTTTTCACACATCACCCGATTAACATAAATTTATAATAATGCAAGAAACAAAAAGATATAAAATTGTCGATGATATCGTCGATTTATCCAAGTATAAAAACGACTGGCTAAATTCCATGTCTGGTTAAATAATTGAGTCGAGTTAAATGCTAACGACGGAAGACATCGTACGATGTATCAAAACACGATATCTCGTCAGTATGATATAAAATTAATTTGCGAAAAGGCAAAAGCATCAAATTAGGAGGATGCTGGTGCCGATATCAAGAAGAAGGTACTCCGGGCAGGTTGTCTCGCGCAACTGTGGCCGCGGCGGTCAGCAAATTGCTTGCTTCCGGGCCTCATTACATCACTCTGTTACTCTGTTAACGCTCGCCGGAAACCCCTCAGCCTACCTCGTCTAAACTCTCTCGCACGTACCTACACACACTATTTAAATGCAGTGTCGCGGTAAGGCTGATATAGACGCGCATTCGCATGCGAAAGAGGGAGAAACCTCGACAAGCCGTGCGTGCATTTACGTTAACCGATAGTCGAGCAGTTCCCTTCGGACGAACCACTTTTGCTTTCGTAATTTTCCCAAAATCGCGAAAGTTAAAGACATTAGAGAACTTAGCAATATAATGATGTTCGATGCACCAAACCAGAGTGTCACCACGTGCAACTTTTAATCCATGATGAGAATATTAATCCATGTATATTATTTATTTATAAAAATAATGATATCATTAATTTTGGATCGATCTTTATATAATTAATGATCAACCTATTTCGCCTAATTCATATTAATATATTTACTTTTTCTCGAATATTAACTAAAGATTTTCTGATTTGTACACACATAACGATATCGATCTAAACATGTTACTCATAAAATAGAAATAATGATAATTTGATATTGATTTTGATATAACTGACATAGCTAGACCCGTTTGACATTTTTCTCTGGAAATGAATGCAGAAGTGAATGTGTTATTTCGATCAAGGATATCAAACGACAAGATAAGTGAGATGAAACGCTATCAGATCCAAGTATACCACATACGCGTATTTTATACCGTTGTCGTCATTTCAAACGGAAAATCGCGATAATGTAATACAGTGCAAGTAAAAAGAGAGGGCGGTCGCTAATCATTCCACAGAGATATCTTATTATTAGTCAAAGCGATAACGACATACGTTTCTTTCATTGGCACGCTAAGAGAAACCGCGCTCTCGTAGTCGCGTTTCCTGTGCTCTGATTCAATTAGACCTTTCCGGCAGTAGCGAACGTATCTAAATCAGAGAAAGAGAGAGAGAACGAGAGAGAAAGAGAGAGAGAGAGTGTGAGAGAGAGAGCAAACTATTTTCACAATATGACGATTTCTTTCAAAAAGAAAAAAGAAGAAGGAAAAGAAAAAAGAATCTCACCGTCAATGCGGGGTTCCGCGCGTTATCTTATCCAGCACTGTCGAATCCAGCTCTTTTCAAAGGATGGACAAACGTCCGCGAACACTTTCGAAAGTCAAGGAACGATGTAGAAAGTATGCCGAACTCGCGAGAAGTAAACTTTATCGTCTTTCAGAATCACGAACACTGATCGCGGACACAACAACATAAGCTTGAAAGAGCAACGTTTTCTCCAAGTCCAAGACGAAAAGGTAAGCACGCGAGATCGATCGAAGGAAAAAGTCAGATAGACATCGAGAAAAGGAGTTTAGACACAGCGATTGTGTTAAAAGAAAGGAACGTGGTTTTCAACATGTTTAACACACCTATTTTCGCAAACAGTATCGCACGAGTTCATTTCTCGCGTGCATGGACGGACAGGGAAAACACGAGGCAACTCGGTATCGTATAAGAGACAACGAAACGTGCGGAATGCCTTGCGGAGAACCGTGTGGACCACCGGTGGTGGACTTGGCCAGAGACGCGGACGCACGCATTCGGCAGCGTCGTTATCACTCGCGGTCCGACGATTGGCTGTATCGGAGCCTGCGCCGGGACGCCCTCTCGTCCGTTCCCCGGAGGGATATCACATACAGAGGGGAGGACTTGCGAAACCCTTCTTTACCCCTCTAACCCTGCGCACGTCGTCTCCCACCCTTTGGCCAACTCCGATACAGCTCCTTAGAGGCGGGATCATCCACCTCCCTTTTCTCTCGATAGGGGTAACATCGAGAGAGAAAGAGAGTTTTTCTCTCTTTTTCTCTCAACCTTTGGCCTAACCCTTGGTATACGATGTGGAAATAAAAATTTTTTTTCTCTTGACATTTTCCTTCAAAATAAAGACAAATTTCTTAAAAAAGAAATTCGCTAATTAATATTATTCATGGTAAGCTTATGATTCGATTAATAAATCTCGATCTTATCTCTTTTTGTAATCTCTCAATACAAGGTCACGTAGATAAATCTCAGTAGAGAAGCGAACGAACGATATAGATACGTATATTCGGCCATACGAAAATTATCAGATCCACGCATTGCAGTAACAAGGAGGGCGCGACACGAGCGACACGTGCCCGGTCTACGCTTTTCATAGATGCACTGCCAACCATGGGGCGGGTACACGTCCACGCGATACATTCGCTCGATACGTTCGCGCGATACGGTCCACGATAGACCACCACCGCGCGCGATACGTCCAAGCGATAACACGATGTATCGTTATCGTCATCTTCGTTAACCAACGTGTGATCGACGTCGCTATTCGCGACGTGCTTCTCTACGGCAATCATGAGGAAAACGATACAAGTGTCAAAAGTATTAATACTCGATGTAATGTTGACATTCGATACTCTTGCGAAAATTCATATACGATAAGAAGATTTCAAAGCAAACTAAAGCAAGTTTTTTCTTTTTTCTAATATTATATTGTATATAGAAATATACAAAAATAAAAATGACACCTTTGGCAATGATCTCATACGAATAGTTTCTAACAGATTTTCCTTGATATTTATTGAATGACCCAGGATATTCCTTGCATCGACGACGATCGGAAACTTTACGCATGACCGAAAAGGTCCAAACGGATGTAGGATTCAGGATTTTCAAAGGAAACGGGATGTTAGGGGATGTCGTTGTAACGTTCGATCCTGTATGTTACGCACGAATAAATATACAATTCTTCGGCACGTACCAAATAAGAATAATCATCAAAGGAGAAGTATGGTCTCTCGAAAATGATCATGATTTTCTATACTTTTTATACCGTGAAAAGATCGTTCCACGAATGATAGGACGTGAAAATGAGTCTATCGGCGTTTAGAACTAGCTTTCGTGAATGTAAACTAGGTGCTTCCTGCACGGCTCGCACAGAGTGCTCGATTCGCTGGTCTTTTTTCACAAGGCCGATCGATAATGCCATTGCAAACACCCTGTATATGCTCGGTTAATGTTAATGGTAGGGGCTGGCACAGCTTGACAGGGGTGGCTTGCCCCCTTGCCCGTGAGTTAGAACTTCCTGAGGCTTTCCTCGCGTCCACCCTGAGAACCACCCTCACCTCGCTTCTCTGTCCCGTACCTTGGCTAATGGTCGGAGCAGGAAATATCAAAAGTCCTCGTCTTCGTGAGCACACTTTCTGCGCTTTCCCTTTCTTTCTTTCTTTCCTTTTTTTCTTTCTTTCACTACTGAGAAAACAAACATTTCGCACTCTTCGAATTCAAGAGTATCTTTTCCGAGATCTTTGTAAGTAGCGTTAGTAATCTTGTATAAGGAAACCAATTATACAAAGATATAAAGGAAAAGCTTTTTGTGAAAGAATTATTATTGTGGAATATCAAAATCGCGCAGATTTTATTTTGAATGTCGCATTTGCAAATGCGATACGATCGTTGTCATTAGAAAAAGACGATTCTAAGCAGAGAAAAGCAGACGTAATCACCGTTTGTCACGAACGCAACGCATTCAACAGGTTAGTGTGGCATATTAAAAAGAATTTATTCGCGGGCTAATAGATGCCCTCGCGTTGTCCTGATATTACGAGTCTATTTCACGTGGGTTTCAATGTACCCTCGTTTTTTCTCAATCTGGTTACTTGAATAACATAAAAGTTTGAAAAATCAATCGAAAAGTTTGAAATTTTGGGCGTGAGAAAATAACGATGGCAAGTTGCGTATCGTACTCGAGGGATTGCTTCGATATCTTGTGATTTAATTTGTAACAATTAGGACAGGGTACCCCCTAAAAGTTGAATGAAGTGAAGGAGCGAAGAAACAGAGAAGGGGAAGAAAGAGAGAAAGAGAGGGAGGAGCAGATATACCGCGCCCTGCTATTAATATCAGTTAACGACCCGATATGATCGCCCGTCCATGGTCAGACCGGCTGCTAGCTATCATTGTGTTCGGTTCATGGACTGGAACTATGGGTTCGAGACGTTACTTCGACCAGAACAGAACTTAACCCTATCGATCGACAACGGTAAGATGACTCACGCCATCGATACCTCTCTTTTTTCGTTTTCTTTTTGAAGACGAAGGAAATCACGGTTTATCGAATTTCGCTTTATATCCTCTAATCATATCCTTTATCTCTATCGAATGGTAGCAAAAAGAGCAATTGAAAAGACTTCAAGTGGAACGAGACGATTACTTTTTCTTTTGGAATTGAAAATTTCAAGCGAAAAAGACCCAAGAGAGCAAAGTTTAGGAGGATCTTGATCAAGTCGAAAACGATGTCCGACATACAACTACAATGTACTAACTAAAGACGTGTAGAGGGTGTACTCTGCAGAGGGTGTGTTGAGTCCGTTCAGGTAGCAGGCATCCTGGTCAACGTCGAAACGAGCCTGCCGGTCGGATTACCATAAGCATTCATATATGCGCCAGCACATTATACTTGCATACCTGGCTAGCATAAAGGCGCTCGACAGCGATGGTGCTCGTAGAATAGGCACCTACCAAGCTCTACCTACTTACTTACTTGTACCAACCACCTTCACGAGCGACCAGCACGCAAACCTGATTGACTTGTAGATGAGGCGACACAGTCGATATACTCCGGAGTCGAACGTCCGGCTAGGAAAGCCCTATGGCTCGTCCTCGCGAGGGTGTTCCATGCTCCATGCTATGCTCCTACCAGTCCCTCGCAACGACCTCGCAATGACACTCTCTCGATTCTTCCACATCCCTCGTCCGTAGATTCTCCATTCTCCTCTCTCTCTCTCTCTCTCTCTCTCTCTCTCTCTCTCTCTCTTTCTCTCTCTCTCTCTCTGTCTCTCTCTCTTGCAACCACCGTCCGTTATCTAGTTAATTAATCTCCGCCGACGGCGGTAGCAGGGCGGCAAAACTCCCACCGTTTCTGCGAGCAGCGTAACGAACCTCGACGACGAAAGTGTCGACGAGCTCTCCTACCATCGACGCTCTACCTCCCCATTACCACTTCACGCGCCTATCCCACTCTATCGTCATCGTCTGACTGAAATTTTAATTACACCGCCGAAAGAAACACTTGCCTTTCATTAAATGTCTCTTAACCAATGTTACAAAATAATTGTTGGATAAAGTTTAAGCTATTGCATTTAGATTGAAATCTTTAAGTTAAAGGAGGAATATTGATATTGTATTAAAATCAACCATCCAAATTTCAAATGGTATTTTTGGTGGTAATTTCTATTTTGTGCAATAGATATATCCTTTTTTCTTTTTATCAGTCTTTTATCCTCTTAACAACTTAAGATTTTGTAATTATATTTCTTTAAACTTTAAGTTGAACATTGATAATAATATATATAATCCTTAAAATGACTTTGAAAAAGCGCTCTAACAGATAATACGATCATCAGAGAATAGTCAGTACCATCTACGAGCAGTCTAAATCATGAATCCAACTATGATGTCTAGTTTGTATCAATAATCGACAGAACAAGGCAGAAAACCGACAGTCGGATCGGTGAAACGTTTTATCAGTAGAGTCGTATGACAAGAGTTAAATACGATTTTAGGGGTGTCATAGATGGCATCGTTATCACTGGTAGCGGTGGTGGTGGTGGCTCGCCAGGTGCGCCCTCTGATGCGGGGTGGGCATAGTATTGATTGGTCGCAGCGCGTAGCTGTCGTGCAAAAGGGTGGCGGAATCGGCAGGCGCCATCACGCGGGTCACCGCGACCGTGGAAAAAGGGCTGTCCAGCCAGTGGCCGCGATCTCTCGCCGAAAAGATGGTCATGATGGCTGGTATGGACGACCACGAGCGCAAAGTCGTCCTCGAGTTCTGTCACCTGCTCGAGAAAAGTAAGCAGCTATTCAACGGGCTACGTGATTTGCCACAATACGGACATAAGCAGTGGCAAGGGTACTTTGGGCGCACCTTCGACATCTACACGAAGCTCTGGAAATTCCAGCAACAACACAGGTGAATACAGACAACAGTCACTGTCTCTTATGATCATATTCGATCAACCACTTAACTTTCTGCACTCGATCGATCGTATCTCTGCACCACGAGGTACTTTTCTATTCTTCCTTTTCTTTCTCCATTTCTTCTTTTCTTTTTTTTTCTTCCTTCTTTCCTTCATTTTTTCGATCGCTTCAATACTCTATGTAACTTTTCGTTGTAGAGTGTTTCCTAGAAATGAAACGTGTTGCTTACGTATCTCTCTAAAACCTCCCTTTTCATTATGAATCTAATAGTGTCTTAAGTATATCCTATATCGACTCATATAGCTACACAAGTTGCCACGTGATCGATCTTTCATCAACGCTTCTCTAATTTTGTTTCCTTAAATTAGTAATCAAAGATCGCAAGACTATTCAGACTAGTGTCGTAAAATTTTCGTAACAAGATAAGGGAAACATATCTCGTTAAAAGTTTTTAAAAGTCTATGATATTGTGACGATAACAGAAGATTTTGCAGAATAATGAAACAATGCCATGTGAATAGAGATACTCGTGGATCAACATTGGCAGCTGTTTCCCCTACGGAAACATTTTTAGACTTTTCTTTTTATTTTTTTAATTTTTTGTTCAATGTGATCATTCTTTTCCTCACAGCTTCGTGTTGTATCAAAGCGTGCCGGTGCATGTATTTTCGTGAGTGCAGGGTCGATAGGGTACCTTTGATATTTCTAACATTATATTCTGGCAATCAAAGGTACTCGCGAAGATCGTGTCGCGATCGATAGACAGACAGAGAGAGAGAGAGAGAGAGAAAGAGAGAGAGAGAGAGAGAGAGAGAGAGAGCGAGAGAGAAAGAGAGAGAGGAAGAGAGAGAGAAGAGAGAAGAGAGAAAGAAAGAGAAAAGGGACGCGTGTCTAAAATAGAAATAGTTCGCTTATCATTTACTAAATATTTCGATCACTAAGAAAAAAATGGATACGTGAGATCAAGAGAAATGATATATAAATGTAGAGATGATAAAAAACAACGTTAAATCATAGAAATATTAAAAGAGAACGCGAACATGTCGTTTTCTTTTTTCTTTTTCCAGGACGATACTGGACACGAAATACGGACTAAAGAGATGGCAAATCGGCGAGATCGCGAGCAAGATCGGTCAGCTCTATTACCACTATTACTTGCGCACCAGCGAAACGAGTTATCTGCACGAGGCCTATTCGTTTTACGCGGCAATAAGAGGTCGCGCTTATTACAGTCGTGCCGCGAAAGAGGACAGAAGCGATCTAATGGTGAAAAAGCTAAGGTATTATGCTCGCTTCATCGTCGTCTGTCTACTCTTAAATCGAATGAAGCTGGTACGCGAACTCGTGCAAGAGCTGGACGCCCAAATAGCCGATTACACGAGCACCTATGAACCGGACGATCAACTCGAGTGGAACCTCGTGCTCGACGAAATAAAAGCCTTCGTGAAAGCCGAGTCCGCTGTGATCCTACACTCGGACTCGGATCCGGTCGTGCTGAGTCATAGGCTTCGGCCACAGACTTCGCCACCTGTCGAACGCTCGCCACCCATGTGCCTATCCTTACAGGAGATCCTCATTGTCGGCAACTGCGCCGATCAGGTGAAGTTCAGTGAATTATCGATGGACATGTTCAGGATGCTGCAGACCCTCGAAAGAGAACCAAGAGACGATCCTAATCATCTTCACGACGCTTCGCCGGCTGGTAGGATGCCCTTTAGACCGGGACCATATCCCGGTGCAGAAAATGGCGCGCCAAGGCGCGACAATCCACACAAGTACCTGCTTTACAAGCCGACCTACAGCCAGGTACAGGTGTTCCTAGCGAGTGGTTTCAAGGAGTTACCCGCTAACGGGGCGTTACTACTCTATCTATCGGCCGACGGCTGCTTCTCGACCGTCAAACACCCCGAAGAAAGTGAGTCTTTACTTCGGCTATAATCTTTTTATACTTTCTGAACATTTTTTCTTTTTTTGGCACGTCATCGTTTCTTCTCGTTACTACTCTTCCATGATACCATGTGTTCGTTTAGAACATGTCAATCGGATCAGAGAACTCGCTTATCGCCTTTTTCATCCAAAGGCTTCGCAACGACATCGTGAATGTACCAACGTTGGCGCCAAGTGGCCAAGCTTTCAACGTAAAAGAAAGAAAGAAAGATAGAGAGAGAAAGAGAAAGAACAGAGATGATAAAACCGAGCCAAATCGCTTTGTTGCTTTACTAAAATCTCTCTATCTCTTTCTGTTGCTTTCTAAATGTAACCAACACTTGGAAAAATAGCGACCGTGTTCTTAATAAGCAGCCAATTTTCCGACGTCCCTGCCAAACACTTTCGCATTTCGGCTAGTACGCGAGGGAACTCATTATATTGTCGTTTCTCGATCGCGCTGACGAGCGCCACAGTACTCCGCCTTTAATTAGCGTATATTCTCACGAAAGTATCATACAGATCGGAAGAAGACATCTCAAGGACTCTGCCTACTTCGCGAGATGCATGCTGCACGTGCGACCGTGACCTCTTATCGTACTGTCTGCTGGATTAACGAAATAATAAATCCAGGTCATTTAGATGGTTTCCTAATAAGTCGTGACCTCGCATCGAAAGATACACGACAATTTTCTTTTTACCAAAGCCTACCTCACGGAATAGACCTATTCCAAATACTCCTTAGATAGTTTGCTTTTTTTTAATTTTTTTTTTTACTTATGTTACACCCTGTCAAATATATCAAATATGTTGACTTTGGTCGGAGAAAAAGCTCTTTGCGGTGAAAAATTAAAATGACGAGTCCGTCCGTCGGTCTGACCGTCTACGGAAAACGTACTTTGGCTCGCGCAAAAGCAGCCGGCTTAGCAGTGCTTATAGTTGGAACGCGAAAAAAGCCTGAACGAAAGTAGAATAAGGTATTTGTGTCAGGGTCATACGACGATGAAGATTCCCACGTATTCATAATAGTGAATTCGAGGCACGAAGCAATCGATATCGAAGTATTGGGAATCCGTTGGTATTCCATTTCTGTTTCTGCTTGTAAGAGTTAATATTTTAAATCTTATCTAATTGAAAACAAAAAATTACTTTGATTAACCGTTTCCATTTATCATCGATTAAATATACGTCATTTAAAAATAATAACAAGATATGTATACAAATAAAGATATATTTCCTAAAATATAAAAAGAAATGAAGAAAAAATTTCTAAAAAAATGAATGAAAGGATGAGAGATATTGTTGAGGGTGTTGAACGATCGGCGAGGCGCAAAGGCGGAATGGCACGATGTTGATCAAAATTACGATCTGTTACAGTGGGGTACGACCTAGGTGGCGTGTCGACGTGCAGCAAGCGGGAAGTCGAACACGGAAAGAGGCCGACGGGTGGTAAAGAGCCGCACTGCCTTTATCCCGGTGACCTCTACCCGTTCACCAGGAAGCCGCTATTCGTCGTCGTCGATTCGGACAACAGCTTTGTGTTCCAACAGATACCCCGTTATTTCGGGCAGCCTCTGATGGTCCTGATGTCGCCCCAGGACACGCCGTCAACTTTGCGCGACGTACGGCACAGCGGTAGCCTGTTTACCCTCTTTCTTCATGCCCCTCTTGCCGCCTTTTGCCTTATATGCAACGTCGGGAGCCTCGATGTGCATCATTGGGAGCGTTGCCAGCGTTACATCGAGCGATTCCTCGTTGAGGCCAGCCAGCTCGTAACGCACTCCCGATGTGGTATGGTATTTTCATCTTCGGCTTCTTCTTCTCTTTTCATTTCTTTTTTAATCGCGTTTTACGATCGCGTTAGAGCGATTCCTAAAGCCATTGTTTGGCTTCAATCCAGCAATACTTATCGCCAAACGATATTCACTACTTTGTTATTGTCATTAGATTCTTCTTATTTTTATTATACTGTTATCAAATCGCAGAGACCGGCGTGCTGCAGTTCTTCGGTGACGATTTTCTGCGGCTACTTCTGGTACGTTACGTCTTCTGCGACGTGGTCCTCCATCTCCATCGGTCGTTTAGAGGACGTCAACAGAGACCTCGCTGTTATCCGCCTTTATCGGACGCCGAATTTCTTGAGAATCGTACTCTCCGACATCTGGTTTTTGAGCTGGCTGCTTGCCTGGATGCCCGCGAACATTTTCCGGACGGCAACGAACTCGCCTGACCCAGGCATTTTCCTTGCCCACCGCCCGACGACACGTCGTTCTTACCGTCATCTTACCAACACGATTACGATTACGATTACGATTACGATTACTGTAATTACAATTACAACAATAAAATCGTTGCATTGAGACCTCATTAAACCGCGTCTTGGCAGTAATAGTGTATTACGCATTACGTACTCCACATTACTACGCCTTGAAAAAAACTTCTTTTATTCCCTCGGCGAGAAGTTTATTTTCTTCTCTTATCGAATACACACCGAAAACAAATGATCGAGAGTTACGTTCGTCTTCGTATTAAAAATAAAAGATTATTCTTGAACTCTGAGTCAAATTTTAAGAGCTCGCTACGATTCTATGAATATATATGTATCAAGAACAATATTTTAATATTTGTTGCTCGCATATCAAGGCTTACAAGATAAAAAGAAAAACTTCGATCTTTTGTAATAAAAAATATGTTTCACCCACACGTATTCTTACGATTAGCCAAACATCTGCGAATGCGTCTCCAACTCCGGTTATTTATATACAAAAAGTGGAGCAAGCGTAAGCTACGAAGATACATTTATTGAATCGAACTAACTCATCATGTACTTTTGGTGAACATCCATTCGTTAAATCTTAACATGAACGTTCCGTATGAATATTCCTTAAAATTTAGCCTTTGAGTAATTGTATAATATTTCACTTTTAAAACTAATCCTATTATATAAATAAAATATATTTTCACAGTGACAACGAGATATAACAACAAATATTGAAGTCGACAACAAATAACGAAGTCGAGATGCCATTCCCAGATGGTAGCCGTCACGGCTTACTATTTTTAGTTTCTATATAGAAACTAACAGCTCTTCTCGGTATGACAACTTTATTTGTTCCAATTAGATTTTCTTCATTACAAAAGCCAATGCATTAAATCACTATGGTGAAAGGTCGCTGAGATTTCAAAGTATACAAAAAAAGATCAATCAAACAAGTAGACTCTCAATAGTCGCAATAGCTGCAATGATAAAATTGCGCGAGGCTCAATGTCGCGCTTAAATAAGACGTTACTACTTATCGAACGTTTGAATTTACGCGGGAAAAACGAAATACCCTATAAACGATAGTCTCGAAAGGAGACATACACCATAAAAATGTTGATTGGTTCATGTCGAGAGTAAGAGCGAGAAATTGAAATCGTTTAATCATATCATCATCAGGTGGCATGCATATATACAAACAAGTAAGCGTTGTCTTATATCTAAAAGTATGATCTTGCGTTGAAACGTTATAGAAAGATTCTATAAATAATTCGATGTCAGCTTTGGTCTCTCGGTTACGTCCGTGTAGTAGATATTCGAGAGTACAGAGAGTCATCGAGTTGGCGTTGCGGCGGGCTGCTGCTCTTGCACTGGTTTTTCTCTTCTCTCTCTCTCTCTCTCTCTCTCTCTCTCTCTCTCTCTCTTTTCCTCTTTTCTCCTCTCTTCCAGAGAAGAGGGTGAAGATCGTAGCGGTGGTGGGTGGTGATGCTTGTGAATGTGATGGCAGTGATGTCGTAAGCACGCCCTCGAAAGAGCGACCTCGAAATTTACGGGAGGCTGCAAGAGAGGAGAAAGGAGGGGAAAGGTTTAGGATCACAAAAACAAAAAACACGAAGTGTCGTGTCTCTACGCGAATAGATTACGACTCTTTCGTCTTTGTCGATATTCGACAAAGTAAAAAGGGAGAGAGAGAAGGAAAAGACTGGAGTAGGTTCATTGGTTTTCGGCGTCGGCGTTGACGTCGACGCCTCTCTCGAGGTGGGGATGCAAGGAGAGCAACAACGAGGACGCACCTCACGAGCATCATCAACGTCCAGCCTCGGACGTGAGGTTCGTTGTGGATGTCAATACTATCAAAGTGATTCGCTACTACCGGAACGTCAAGCCCGCATTGCCAGACCATCTTCCAGGACAGCGATGCAGGAACCTCCTAGGCTCCCATGCAGGTCAGTAGTCTATTAAAAAAATTTCCAATTTTTTGAATCCATTCTGTCCCCTGTATCCACCACCATCACTACCCACCATCGCCACTAACACCAATAAAAGCGATCAACTCGCGAGATTCTTGCTAGTGCCGTGTGCTGGTATAGGTTACGGCATTCGAGAGCGTTGCAAATTCCCGCGGCTATTTAAGGTTCGCCCAGCTGGCTATAGATAGAATCCACGATCAGCTCCCGGTTCCGCTACGGTCCAGTCATCAGTCTACGCGCGCGTAGACTCATAGCGCGCAACTAGATCGCGCCTAGATCGCAAGGCGCCTTGCGGGACGTGCTTTATGAAACGCGTGCCCACGAGGATAACTCTCTAATCGAACGATCGACCAAAAGATATATAGATGTTGCCAATGAGGAGAAGGGGAATTCGATTTCATGACGATCTACAGAAAAATGGGCAACGTGATCGGTAAGATTGATCCGATGCTATACTTCGATTGAATTCACATGCTGATTCCTAACACGTCTTCGATCGTTTAATTTAAACTAATTTTATAAAATTGTTCTATTGTATTCTTTTTAATATCTAATTGAATTTTCTTATCAATAGTGAGCATGAATATGAACCAATCGCTGCACCATTGTCACATCCGGTAACGGCACCAGTTGTACAAATCATCGATACGGATGTGGTACCCGTTGCGGACAGCGATGATAGCATTGACGAAAGAGGTCTTTTGCCATCAAGGATGATCCTAGGCGGCGATGTCATTCTACCATTGGATGGTAGAATCGAAGATGTCGCTATGGAAGGACAGGAACTTGGTGAAACTGTGGGTGATACATCCGAGGAACAAGACAGTCCACAACAGCTTCAGGATCGATTGGAGGAACGATACTTGAACAGTCCCAGCCCTTCTGCCCCTACCCCAACTATTACCCCGACAACTCCTAGCGCCGAGTCTAGGACCGATGGCGAAGTCAACACCAGTCAGGTGGTGATATTCACATTTTCTTACATTTTCTATTTTTCCATTGATTTTTTTTTCTATTTCAACCATCTTGTAAACGTGATTATATTTAGACAAAAAATAAACAATTCGTAGCAGAAATATTATGTAATTTAGTTGAGGTGATCTTCATCGAACGAAAAAAATCTTTTGGTTTTTCTCGTTGATTCGAATAATCATTACAGATACATCGATATTATGCAGACAGATACCAGAGGAATCTGCCAAATTTATCTATCTATCTGATGTCATTTCTGTTATACGTAAATGAGATTATATAAAGACATTCCAAGAAGTAAGATTTTTTAGTTAGCAAAATGTATACAAATATAACAGGATGAGCAATGATTTATTCCGTAAGTTCTTCATATATCAAGCCCACGACTACTTGACATTTGTATACGATAATCTAACAATATTTATGTGATTTTTCATGTCTGTAATGATTTGTTCAATATTTCAAACTTCAAATTTCGACAAATTTCTCTTGATAAAAGACAGTGTACATATATCTATACATATAAAAAAAGTAAATTCAACTTTTTCAGATGGACTCATCGGTGTTGGAGGAGTTGCCCCTACGCCGTGATGCAAAAACTTTGCCACAACGGTTGAAAAGTCAGGCAGATAAACTGAGCTCACGATTACGGGGTATTCAACGACCTAATTTCTCCTTCGCAAAACGACAAAAAGCCGAAAAGACAAGATCGACGAGTAGCGGAAAGTCGGATAAATCGAGAACAGAAAAGAAGAGACCTAGCAGGATGGACAGGATAAGGACATCATTTGCAGAACAAGGACATCGTTTCAGTCTGCCAGAACGACCAAAATTCAGTTTGCCGGACCGATCGAAGATTCGCCTACCGGAAAGACCAAAATTTCGTTTGCCAGAGAAAGCAAAATTCAATATGAAACGTCCGAATATAAGTTTACCAAGCGCATTGAAGAGAACGAAAAAACCAACATTGGTAAGAGAACAACGTTCTACAAATTCGACAATCGGCAGCTCGCGTCGCAACATCTTCGACTTCTCAACATATCCACGTATATTTGAGAAGAAATCTAAAACACGTGTGGACGATTACGCAGCAACGTCTTCGCCGAAGGATTCACGAGCACAGTCTCAAGAAAGTGCAACATTCCCTCGAACTCGCAAAACTTATCCCTCAACAACAGCAAGTTGGACACGTCGATTTGGTGAGCCTACTTTCGGTGAGCTTGATCAAGATGAAAATGTCAGTGCTGCTGAAAAAATACGTCCATGGTGTCATCCTTCGTTCGAAGAACCTCGACTATCTGTGAGATTGGAAGAGAAAGATACATTAGCCGCTCGTATTTCTTGGGAAAAATCTCAAAAAAAAGGTGCAGGTGAAACTATGGAAGAGGATGAAGAAATGCAATATATGGATTACGATCCGGACTCGGCTGAGATCTCAGAAGGAAGAGAGATTAGTGAAAAAGAGACAAGAAATGGAAATGGTCAGCTCGGAGAGTCTGATTGGAGACCATCCGATGAAGAGGTAATAGTTGAGGAAGAAATTTTCAAGCCGATACGACGTTCACGATCCTTGGCTGATCCAACAACCCCTTTTGATATTGGCTCCTCTTTCTCAGCTGTGGATCCAAGACAATTTGAACAAATTCAAATGCTCTCAAAAGAAGAAAGAATAAAGGAAAGAGGAGAAGAAGAAATAGAGGAAGAGGAATACGAGGAGGAAGAATTGGAAGAGGAATTGGAGGAATTAGAAGACCGGGATCTCTCATCAGCTCACTCGGACAGAGAACAACAACAATCGAGTGGCAGCTCGTGCGACCGTCGTCGTCGTGGAATCGTCGAGGATACCGGTTCCGAAGAATATTACCCGCGGGATAATATGGCCGATTTCGACAAATATTTTCAACCGGTAAACGCTTTAGCTGATGATGTCATCATGCCAACATCAATGCCTCCAAAAAGACCAGCAAGGAGATCGTTATGTAAAAGAAAAGAAGATTTTGTTGAATCTTACGACGTCGTTATACCACCAGCTAGGACAAAAAGAGAACGTATGGTTGCTCGAACCAGCGAGGACATCTCCGACGATGTCTTTTACGAGGAACGATCCGACAGTAGCTCGAGACATCGCGTTGTTTATCAAACTGAGTATGATCCTCGTGAGCTGTCAAAGTCAACAAATGAACCTTTGGACGACATAGTTATAGTGAAACCACCACGAAGAAAATCGAGATCCTCTCTTCACAGTCAATCTCAGGTTCCCATCGAGTCTGATGTCTCACGAAATATTTTTCAAAATGGCGACGTGCCGCGTCCACCTCCAGTCGTACCTACCCGTCGAAAACGAGCTCGTGGGGCAAAAATTCAGAGTGAAACGAACGAACTCTTCCCTACGACTATATGCAATGGTCGTAGTGACAAATGGGAGGAGAGTTTATTCTCGTCGTCTCGAATGGCGGAACCAGTACGATCTCCAGCGATGAACGACATAATCCTTGACGCACAAGAAGATAAAATGTTGTCAGAAGATCAACTTGCTCAAACACCAGTCCCTGTCCCGCCAAAGAGACGTTCACGATCAAGGACGATATCACTGGCTCAGGATGAAGATCGTACATCTCATGGGGCTGAATCTTTACCAGAGGTTGGTTACGTTCAAGAGGACATACCACTAGACGAAACAACTATGGATTCTACGAGGGATTTGTCGGGATACGCACTCGTTGATAAACGTGAAAAACCACCAAGACCACCACCACCTCGTAGACGAAAGATTCGTGAGAAATTTGCGACAACGCCAAGACCAAGTCCTCCGAAACGACCACAACGTACATACAGTACACTTACTTCGACGACGAAAATAAGAGACGATTTCTCGACGGAGGAAAGAGTACTGGAACAACAACAAGCAGAATCAATGCCGTACATCGAAATAGATTCGGAAGATCGCAAAGAATTACGAGATGATCGAGTCCTCAGTAAGATCCAAGGACGACCATTACCAGCACCTCCTAGACCACCTAGAGCACGAAAGGAACACAGTCAAGATCGTTTCGATGAATCTCTATCGGAACTCATTAATGAAGCGACAACTGCTACACAAACTGATCCTCTACCGGATGACATGATCATAGAAGAAGAAATTACACAAGCTAAATTAATCGTCACTCCATCGCGATCCGGTTCACAAGTTATGGTATCTACCGAACGAATACCCAGTCCTAATCTCTTTCCAACATTACCGACGTCTGAATTCTTGCAAAACGATGATGAGAAATATCAGCACTTGGATACGCCTAGATCTTCAAGAGAACCTTCTCCTTTCATAGATTATGAGAGAAGACTTCAAGAAAGGCGTTCGCCAACTCAAACACAATTCGCTGGTGAGCCACCAACGATTCCTGATGCAATTGCAATGGATCAGTCTCATCTACACTCTATCATACGTTCCGCCTTGCTTACGGATGAAACTCTTAGAATAAGCAATCTCGAAGTTGGTGATCTGAAAGTCGATCGACTCAGCGTGTCGCAATTAGAAACAAATAAGTTGCTAGCTTCCGAGATAGACGCTATAGTAATATCCGCAAGCGAGTTGAAAAATTTGAGAGATCCTAAAGAAGACTCTTTCTCTCCTTCAATTATCAAAGAGTTGATAGCTATTAGAAGTCATTTGGAAAGTGTGGCAAGTTCTCAACAAGCACGGGAAGAGAGACGCTTGCTTGATCGGGAAAGTGACACAGAATCTACTGTGAAAGACAGTACTAAGGTAGATGTGGTGGAAACGGATAAAGACGATCCAAGGAAAATCAAAAGTTACGAAGAAAAGGATTCGGTTAGAGATCAATCGGTTAAAATCAAATCTAGCTTAAACGACAACGAAGGTTCCGAAGAAACTAAGGATAGGGAAATCGAAAATACAGAAGTGGAATCCGCATCGCATACATTATCATTCGTCGAAAGTATGCAAGATGATACGTTAGAAACTGTTGATCCAATATCGTTGAAACGTTCAGAAATATTCGAAATTGATGAAACGAAACGATCAACGGAGATTCATCAAGAGCCTCATTCTGATACAAAATTGAGTTTAATGGCAGAGTTCGATATAATGTCAGAGCGTAGGCCAGAAATAGACATACGTGATTTCCAAGATAAACAAATTCAAAGTAAAGAAGAAACAAACGAGATCAGCCGAGAATCTAGATCACGATCGCCCTCGCCAACGGAACGAATTCGGCCGGTACGTCAAACAGCTTCCCCGGTTCGATCATTGCCACCGGTTATTTCTGTAACTCCAGATACACCTGATGTTAGTACACCTTATAACGTTTCGAACGTAGCTCTAGCACAACGTGCCGTTATTTCTTATTCCGAGGAAGAAGAGAAATCTGATAGGCAGGAAGCCGCAAGAGAAACTTCACAATTGCCAATTACATCCAATTTGCCAAGCGGTGCCGCACACTTTATCGCTTTTCCAACTTCACAGATCCCAGCGGAATTTTTTTCTTTGACCACATCCCCGTCCACCCGGGTAGAACCCGAACCAAGCATTCTCGAATCGTCGAAACAACTTCTTCGAGCAATACGAATCGCAGGAGCTAAACTTATTAGAGATTTTGCATCACATTTAATCTCTAGAGTGGGTGCCGAAGAAGCGACGGAAAAGATTAGAGAACTTGAATTGGCATTATGTGCTTTATTACTTGTGATCGTAATTTTATTGATAGTATACTTCAGTAATTCTCGAACGATAATGCATTACCATCATTGGGATTATTTCAATCCTCCGCAATAAGGCAATTGACAAAACTATCATAATGGTAATAATTCTTTTTGTAAGATAATGCGTTTGCGATTTTGCACGTATGTGAACAACAATCTTAATTCGATCTATTCTTTAAGTAAGTTTATTTTATATATTAATAATGACATTATAATGACGAAAACAACGACGACAGCTACAATAATTATCATACTGATAATGATAGCTTTATACGATTACGAAAAGTCTTACAAAAGGACAACATTAAATGTACTATTGAATCTAAATTAATACGGCTTATTTATAAAATTTACCGCAATGAGAGATCTATCGATCTTTTCAATACTTGTAGTTATCCTTAGAAAAATATAAAATATAAAAAAAAATTGTGCAACACAACGTTTCGACTGTTATTTTTTGTTTTTTCATTCTCTTTGGAAACAAATATTATTTCACAATATATTGAAACTAACATATCTTTTTGTGTCATAAAATATTAATAATTTCTTATAAATTAAATATGTATATGTTAGATTTCAAATTACTGCAAAAAAGTAATTCTTACTTTTTCATTTCTGTCTTATGCTATTTAATAATAGTATAAATATACCTAATCAAATATTCTTAACATTCTTAACAATAAATATACAAGAACTTGAATATTTACAAGATTAAAAATTAAACCACTATATTTTATTTTACTGAAAAAGATCTTCCTCGTAAACTTTTAACTCGCGTCTATCCTTATGTACACTCTTTTGAGAATAATTAGCTGCTATTGGCGTCCACATTGAACTAGAAGAAGCGTCATTTATATGTTCTATTATTGGTTGTCTTCTTGCCAATGAAACCTTTAACTGAATAGAAGAAACCATGCTGCCATCCATCTCACTTATCGCTCTCTCAGCTGCATCAGGTTTGTCGAATGTCACAAATCCTCGACTTAAAAAATAAATTATTATAATATTATTAATCCATGCATATATGTATGTGTGTATGTGTGCACATATTTCTTTTTTATAAAAGATTTTTAATATGAAGAAACTTTATAATATAAAATATATTCAAAAATACCAATGACAAATTGTAATTATTATTATTCTAATACTCACTTTTTTTCTGCCTCCATTGATATATTAATTACATTGCCAAATGTTTGAAAATGTTTCTTTAGGAAATCTTCAGATATTTTATAACCACAAACAAAAATTGTATTACCAGCCCTTGGTTTTAATTCTTGTTTAATTGGTGTTTGTTTATCTACTACAGTTCTATCTTCTGCATCTTGAGCACTAACAAAACTATCATATAAATCTTTAACTCTTGGCCTTACTGCTTCACTTTCTTCTTCTTCCAGTTGAGCTGCTGAAAATGGTTGATAGGAACTTATTGTTTTCTCTGTACTATTTAGTTTTCTTTCTAATCCGCGAGGCCTTTTAAATGATTGTTCTGGTCTCTTAGGTGTCTTCGGTGCTGTAATAACGCCAGACTTTATCAATTTCTTTGCAACTTCTCGAGCATCTCTTGCTTCTGTTGGACGTTTTGGTACTTGTGGCACGCGTTCTGCTTCTTGTTTAGGAGCTTTCAAATCCTGTAATGCTTTTTTCTTGAAAACAAACAACCAATATTAATAATAAAATATTTGATTTATATATATAGAAAGTTTTCCAAATTCAATAATTTTGTATTAATACAACAATATCATACATCAGAATGCTTTTGCAATAATGTAGTGATTACATGAAGACAATACTTTATTAATAACACTGTAAATAAAATTATATTTTGTACATATTTAAAAGTGTAAAAATATGTAATCGTTGCTAACATAACCTCAATTCAAATCATAGTTAATGGAAGTTGAAATATACCTTTCTTTTTAATTTATTATATTTAGCCTGCAACATCAACTCTTCTTCGGTTAAATTTGACGGAAAATGCAAATACACCATGTTTTGCATGTAATATTATTGATTACGACTGTCACAATTTAAATTGTGACGATACTCTTTAGCAGACACAAAACAGTAAATGCAATCAAGTGCTACCAACTGCTGTTCGCTGTAATTAGTAAATACCTAATAGTTTTTTGGAAAGACGTCATAAACTATTTGTGAATAAAATTAATTATTAATTACATATTACTCGTAGGAAGACACGTGCATTCAAATAACGTATTTCAATTTTAGTATTGATATATAAAGACTTCGATTATAAAAAATGTTAATATCGACGTATGTTAATATCGATATACTTCATACTTTCAAAATTTTTAATTTGTTTCTTTTTCTTATAAATACATTATGCATTCAGGATACTATACACATATTTGTTCTCTAATAATAATTAATTTCAAAGTTACAAAAATTAACATGCAAAAACATATGTCTTCATAAAACTGTACTTTTACTTATCTGGAAACAAAGCTACTTTCCATATAGAACGCTTTATAAAAACTTATATAATTTGTTATCTTTATCTACATATTTCAAATACAAGGAACAAATTTATTTATATTTAATAAAACAATAACAGTGATTAATGATGTCAACACAGCAACACAAAAATAAGAAAAGCATCACACTATAAAGATAGATGAAATCTCGTACAGCAATCTATTTCTGACCAAAAAGTCCATTCCATTTTCAAATCTTTCATTTGTTCATAATTATAAATATAATTTGGTTCATAATTGTCACATATATTACAAGGCATAACATTGGATCATAGCTGATTGGAAAGTTCAGATGGCAACCTGTATACACATATGTTAAACGAAATATATTTTATAATCTCGGAATTAATTTATCCACAAAAAGGATAAAAATATTCTATTTTACTCTCTCACTCTCTCTCTCTCTCTCACACTCTCTCTCTCACTCTCTCTCTCTCTTTCTCTCTCTCTCTCTCACTCTCTCACTCACACATTGCGTGTGCATGCACATATGTATGTACATGCACAAACTTCCTTGTATTTTCTATGATTTATATTACTAAGAATAAGCAATCAAATTAATTGTTATATGTATTAGCATGTATGCATGCTAAGTCATAATGAAGATATTATACTGAATGTTTTTATATTATATGCAAAAAATGCAAATTGTTATTCCAATCTACAGCATTATTTGACACATTGGCTTGTATATATCTGTACAGAGAACTAAATCATAGCGAAACTGAGAAAATTTTTCTCATTCAATGACAATAGTTTATAGCTATCATTCAATTTTCCGACAGTAATAAAAATCAATTAATTTTACAATTGGAGCCTTATACTCATAATAGTTTACATTTTTATTTAATTACAATATTTGTTCCACTTGGTGCATTTTATTGATAATTTTTTGTTTGTTGTGCAAAAAAAATTCTAATTATCAATGTAAAGATAATATCATTTATAAAAAATTAACATAATCCTGGAAAGATTCTAATCTCATATACCTAATGTTCTCATTTGTCTATAAATTCCATTTTTTATCTGCCAATGAAATAGTTCCACATACAATCAAAGTAATCATTATATATGTAATTTATTAACACACACCAAACTTGTTTTTTACACAACATACAATAAATAAAAGTTACATGAATAACAATAAAAATCGGGCATGTTATTATGTACTAAATAACAGCTGGGATTGATTTAAAAATAATTATCTTTTAGTAAACAGTGATCACTCGATTTGAAATCATTTTCAATTGATATATTATCTTATGAATATTAACTTCTTTCTTTTGGTATGATATTTGCACAAAGTCAATAGATACCTGAAAAGGAGACTATTAAAAGAAATTAAAAATTAAGGGGAACAATAACAACTTTGCATTTAACCCTTTTAGCACCATGTTGTATACAATGAAATAACGTACAAATTGCCAAATGTGAAACTGCTGCTAAATGTTAAATGCAAAAGAACCCTGTACTAAAAGCATGTTTCCATAATGATATATTGTAAGTAATTAAGTAGAATATCATACAAAACAGTTAAAATTGTTACAACATAGGAAACAACGTAAATTTCAATACTTATAATGCAATGAAGAAATTGACATATATAGTGATATGTGCTCTGTTTTGTTATTATTAAATATCACATTCTTGAAATCTTTATTTTCGATTGTATATTTTAGATTTCTAATTCTAATAATTTTCATAATTTAATAGACTCACATATATTGATTGATTCACAAAGTGTACCAGATTGGCTCCACAATTAAACAAAATATTTTTAAAGTTATTATTTACAATATATTTTATTATGGAGCATGTATTTTTTTTATCTTGTTATTGAGTTATATGTATATATGTATCAAATATATCAATGTTAGAAACATATAAATACCAGAAATCATTATCTCATGATTTTTTCTCTTTAAATATAGTTATTTTTATATAAACTGAAAATAACAAAATCAGATAAAAATTTTACTAGTAGTGTACACTATTTTACATATCTAATGCAGGCAGGCATAAATGATAACTTAAGAATAATATTTAAACAAACTAGAGAGGAAAACACTATTACACAATTAATAATGCAATAAATCTTACACACACATAAATGGTATTAAAAGGGTTAATTACAATTGCATTAAATAGACGTATTTTTATAATGTAATTCAATGTTGTGCTTTGACACCGAAAATAGTTTCTAACTTTTGTAAGGTATGTTAATTTTTTCTTTGATAGCTGTACAAGTATTCTGATTTTATTGAATCGTAGAATATAGCTGAGCTTTTACCAAACAAGAATATTGTACGTTGAAAAACATTTATATATTATGAATCGGAGTTATAATTAGACATACAATAGACAATCTGAGTCCATATATTTATGTCAAATACTGATGATTTGTCTTATTGCATCTTAATATTATTGAATTTTATTAGTGATTAGAATCCTTAATAATACCTTCCGGATGAGAAAATAATTTATTAATGTAGAGAATCAGGAATTTTTATATCTTCTACAAACTCCAGAATTAAAAAAAAAAAAGAAAAAAAAAAAGAAAAAAAATAGTGACAACTGAAAATCAAAATCTCTTACTAATTGGCAGCATTATCCAAAGATGCCAAAAACCTGATAGATATTCGAAAACATTTATATTTAAGAAGATGGAAGCTTCGAGATATTGAAAACTTACTGGAGCATAAAACATTTGGTTTCTTGAAAATGTGATATAATCACTGTTTGATGTGCTTCAAGTACTTTGCACCTCAATGTTTCATGTTCCTTATTGTATTCATTTAACTACTGCCATTCAGTAGATGTACAATTAATACAGGATCATTTAGTATCCAAATATATTTTAAGCGCTTTCTCACTACGTCGATTATAACCTGTTGAGGATGAAAGTTGTATGAAACGTGCAGTTTCTTTATTAGTGATTTCCTTCGTTTCATCTGGACTTAACTTTTTTAACTCTTCTCGGCTATCCCTATAATTTTTGTAATTTCATTTATTTATAAATATACACACATAATTTTATTAATATATACAAATATTTAAGTCCTAAATCTTTACCTGTATAAGAAGACACTACCATCTTCAAAATCATCGTATACATTTTCGTTACCAGTAATATGTTCATTCCATTGATGGTCAGTTTGGACTTTTAATACAGGTATATCACATGGAAAAGTACCTTTTCCCTTTGCTATATCTATGTATTTTTCAGGTATATTTGATATAGAAGATATCTAAGGAAAAAAAAGTTGTATTATTAATAATCTGTAATTTTGTACTGCATACTTTATGTTCAATAATTATGTTTGTTTTATTACTTTTCTTCTCAATTCTTCTATCAACTTTTCATCTAATACAACCTCTTGAAATTGACCAAGTTGTACTTTGGCAGGAGACCATCTTCGAACAAACAAAACTACTTGATTGTCGTTATCAGTAACAACTTCTTTTTCTGGTAATTCTTGGACAATCATTTCAAATTGTGTGAGTAGTTGTTGATCAAATTTCTGTTTATCTAAGAATACCTTGGAAGCCGTATTATAATATTTTTTTCTCAATCTACATTTTTCATATGGTATGTCTATATTGTACTTCTTCTTTATTTCTGCTAAAATTTGTTTCTTTGCTTGACCAAATGTCATGTCTTTAGAAAGAATTGTTTCGCATAAAAATTTGTAGGGCTGTTAAAAAAATATATTATAAAAATATATTTCTTATAAATGTAAATTTCAATGGTAAAAATATAGACAATATTTACAAACCTCTGTAATTGAATCGATATGTAATTGAAATAGCTTTATTTTATATTCTCCATTACGCAAAGCTCTTCCTAGTTTTAAATTAAGTCGTTCACCATCATCAAAAGCAAAAAGTTGTTCTGTCAGACAAGTGCATTCAGATTCAGAATCACCAGATTGTCGGAAAACTTTGAAATATTCTACAGGCACGCCTACATAAGGCTGCAAATCTTTTTTCAAAGTGCTTAATCGCATTCTTTTATCTACTAAAACCTTAAGTACTAAAACACGAAATAATTAATAATTTAAAATTTACTATATATTATAACAAAATAATAAATACATACATTTTCGAGCGTTGTTTGTACATGAAGTAGCCTTAAAGTAATATTCAGACTCATCATCAATATCAGAAGTTTGTATGTCTATTTGATTTACTATTTCAAATCGTCTATTATCCGAAAGTGGTGGGTGATAAGATGGTGGAAAATCATCATCTTCTTGAGTATCTCCTACCAAAGTTTTATCACTATCACTAAGACTGCTGTCTTCGCTATTACTTTGTTCAGAAGTATTCCACTCTTCTGGTTCTCCTAATAGGAAATCTGGTATAGGAAGATCATCATTTTTCACCGATTTTTTAATAATATCCCGGAACGTGTTATATTGTACTTCAAGATCACGCTTTATTAAATCATTAATTGATAATTTAGATGGTCCATTACTGAAACGATTTTCTCTATTTTCATATTTGTCAGTTAAAGGTAAATCTAACTCTTCAAGAATTTCTGTAAAAAAAAAAAAAAAAAAAGAAAAAAAAATATATAATATCCCACAATGTTCGCATACATAAAACATTTATATCTTGTTACTATGAAAATAATGCATAGAACCTATAAAATCTATTCAACTATAAAAAATAATATGTTGTTGCTCTTACCTTTGCTTATGTCCGGTATCTGTACTTGCAATGAGATAATATTTTCAAACCTTAATATGAGTTTATATAATGTTGTCTCATAAAATGGTTTATTACTATCGACATCAAGCATAGTAGATACAAATACTTTATTACTTGCATCCATAAATTCAGCTGTTTGAAGGTCAATATCATCCTTATCTATTAATTTAATATCTGTTTTGCGTTTTCGTAAAACTAGTAAAACTAGTTTCATTTGCTTAGGATCCATATTAATGATGTTTCCTAATATTTGCTTGTAATCCTTGACACTTTGTGTAAGCAATCCTCGTACATTAATTGGTCCATCTATAACTTCTACTTTGGGAATATCTATCACAAATACTTTAGTTGTAATACCTAAAATTGAAAGAACATTAAGTATATAAATCAAAATATATAATACAATATTTAATCGTATTATATAAAATATTAAATTAATATGATTTGTACTTACCACCAGGTTGATAAATTTCGAACATTTGATCCTCTTTACATATTTCTAAAAGAAGTTCGACATAACTTTTATTATACCAAATAGTAGAAATTTCTTCTTGATCTCTTCCTTCATAACTACATTCTATCAAATCTGCACTGTGTTTATACGCTACTAAACGGCATTGATTTAATTTAACTACTCCACGAAGATCAAATTTTTTATAAGCTTCTTCCGTTACTTCAGCTAGTTTATATTCTGGCATTACAATTAATCTTGTGTGACATAAGTTACCAGTTACCGGATGATGACAGTAAACTTTTAATTTTGGACATGCTATCTGTTTTTCCCTATTCTTTCTGTCATTGTCTTCACTTTCTTTAATTTTTTTTAACAAATCCTAAAATATAACATAAAAAGAACTTTATATACTGATAATACATTAGAAATAATAATAAATACTAATACCAATATTTTCAAACACATTATACCTGTATATGCCGAGGAAAATCTTGTGCCTGCATTGGTAAAGCATTACGAGTTGGATCTATTTGTCTATACATAAGCATATATGCATTTGTGCTACTACTATATGCTCCACTATAATATGCTCTAATTGAACCACCACCATATGTTTTTTGAATATCATCCTCAGTTATCTAAAATAAACAACATATAGTTTTTATCATTGATTTTCTTCATATTTTATTTTTCAAACTTAAATATGCTTTATTTTTTATCCCTAATTTACTCTATCTTCTAATAATTTTCTATCTTCTATCTCTTACCTGAGTAACACTTTGATCATTGAAGCACCACCATTCTCGTGTTCTAAAATCTTTAATGTAAGCATAATAATGCCCACCACTGGCACTTCCACTATGTATCATAATTGAAAATAATTCATATACATAAGGACCTGATTCTATTATGCAATTACTTTGGTGTTTTTCATTTTTATGATTGTGTTTACTACAATTAGATGTCGATGGTCCATTACTCATATCGATACCTAAATATATAAATAAAAATAACATTTTATATGCTATTTATCTTTTCCTTTATAGGAAGGAAATATAAACAAATAATATTATATGCAAAATTATATAATTATGCATATATCTATAATCAAAATTATCTCTAGAAATAATTACATCCTTAAGTTACAAAATACACAGCAGTAATAATTAAAAAATATACCTTCATCATCGTCTGGATCGTGATTTGTCAATAAACTACTATTTGTGAGATTATTATCACATGGTGGGCAATCATCATCTAATGTACCACTATCTGTAGTTGAACTATCATCACATTTAACACCCACGCCAATATCTTCTTCTCCAGAAGGCGATTCTTGATTTGTAGATGAAATAAAGGAATTTAAGAAAAGTGTATCTGGAAACGTGACTCTAGAACGAAAGATATTAATATGTATAATTATGATTATAGTAATATATGTATACATATAAATAGTTTCTTATATAAAAAGCAGATCGACAAATCAAAATGATCTCAATATATAAAAATTATTTTATCTAATTATTTAACAACTTACTTATCATTAAGTTTGATTCTATGACAACTGTTATTGTCATAATCAAATCGCTTCAGATGTAATGTTAAAAGATATGGAAATTTAGTGAACTTTAATCCTTTCTGTGCATTACATTTTTTGTTACATTTTTCGCAATGATACTGATTTGCTCCCTCTAATGTTTCATATTGAACAAAAGCTTTTATCGCTTCTTCCTATAAACATTTGTTATTTACTGTTTCAGTATTTCGAATATAACTTTATTGTTTTAAAATGTTAATGACGTTATAATATTATATATCATAGCAAAAAAATATATTACCACACTGTTGTATGCTACATTGCTACCAAATGGCCTAACTGGTAGAGGAATATCAAGAAAAGTGTCTTCTCTTGACTTCTCTGTTCCACATTCCAAACACTTCACATAATCATTCATTTTTCCTAAAAGAATAAAACTTGGTATCAAACATTTTTTGTACTATTTTCTTCTAGTATTTTATTTTCCAGTATCAAAACTAGAAAAATAAAATACCTTCATACAATCTATTAATAAGATCAGCTTGTTCTGTGTTTCTAAATTTCAGTTCCAAAGCATCAAACATAACTCTGCAAAGTTCTTGAATATCGTGTTGTTGCCAAGCTTCATTAGAATTCCATCCAAAGCTTTTGGTTAAAGATGTAGTCTCCACTGCAGATTTTGTAGAAGTCTGTTTACAAATTAATATCATTTCTTATAGACAAATAATATATTGTTATTATATTTATTTTACAATATTTAACTATTTTTCCTTATCAATCTATTTATTATCATACCTGCAAGTTAAGGAACAATTTCTGTAACTGATATGGAATACTTTTAGTTTCATCTTTTTCTGAACCTTCAATATACTCCCAATTGTAAAGAGCATTACGAAATTCTGGTGTCATATATAATGCTTGAAGGAGACTATTGAGATAACATGTCATTGCTTGATTGACCAAACCAACATAGCCTTTAAATATTAACAAAACACTTTACATATTTATCTTATAGTAATCAAATTTTATTTAAGTATTTTTTAATTTATATTTTATCTAATAGCTAGCATAACAACAGATAATTATTTACAATATTTGTTATAATCATTACACTTTTTATTAACGATGCTATATCATCGTTATTTTATTTCTATAATTAATTCTTATATTATATTCTACATACTTGTTTCAGGTTTGATAGGAGTTTTCAAATTAATGTTATTCTCATTCCAACTAGATACTTGGTATGAAGGTGTAGGATCACATATTGATGGCTCACATGCTAAATATTTCATAACCTTATTATGAACATTGACAACAAGAGTATTCATCGTTTCATTTGATTCTGAGTTAGGTTCAAAGTCCATATCAAGTAATGATAGTTCTAGCATTGTTTTATTTATCATTTCAGATAGACTAACCTAAATAAAAGATAATGAAAATATTATTATATATATTACCTAGTTTTAATCACAAATATCGTTATAAGGAATGTCACTTACCATTTTTCTTTGTCCCGTATTTAAATGTACTGTAAAAGTATCTGGACGTAATTGATGTTGTGCTTCAATAAGACTATACAGATCTTTAACTTGCATAGATTCATGCAGCTCAAGCTTTCCGCTTATACCTTGTTTATCCTTAGATTCTTTGATGATATATGGAATTAAACATTTTTTATTAATTTCATTCGTCCTATGAACCATGATCTGTAATAAAAGGAAAAGTATAAGAAAAATATAAAATAAACAAATATAAAAACAAGAATATCACAACTTAATCGTATAAATAATAGACAAATATAAAAATAAAGAATACATTTACTTAAAAAAAAAAGAAAAGAAAAGAAAAAAAATCACAAATATATAAATTATAAGGAAAACAGTTTAATATATCAATACTAACTATAACATATTATACAGTAAATATTATACAAAACATACCAAAAATAATTGTTTCAAATATGCATTATATTTAAAATATCTCTTCTAAATAGAATTATTATAAATATTTTTGTAAAAGAACACTTCAATTAGGATGAACTGATATTTAATAAAATATATAATTCATTTAACCAATTATCATACACATATTGCTGATATTAAGTGAGTCAGATTTGGCTTCAAGCCATAAAGAAAATAGGAAATGTTCAAATTCTACGTAATGCAGGAGAACACCACTCTATGTAGCATGACACAGTAGAGATAGCCTATAGAGCCTGCAGTTATATTTAGAATGTCTAAACCAAGACTTGGAAAATGGCTCTTCTCTAACATCAACTGTCCTCTCTTTCCTTCGTAACAAGATAGAAAATTTTTTCTTCTATACTTTAAAATATATCCCTCATCAAAAATATATAAGACTTATAAAATTAGTGAAAAGTAATTAATCAATAATAACAATAATACGAATTGATATTTTAAGGAATATAATAACATTACACAAAATTTAATAAAATTCAGTGATGAAAGCTATAGTTCTAAAAGTATTCCTATTAGCAATTATATATTAAGTATATAGTTTTATTATTACTAATAGTTTTCTTTATTTGAAATTTATTTATTTATTTATTTACTTTTTTTTAATTATAAAATTTATATTTTATCGAAATATGGCATCCATAAAAAATAATAAAACTTTTCAAACTTACATTCTGTTATTTTGTTACCAATAATATAATTGTAATGATATGTATCTCAATATGAAATCTAGTAATATAGACCAAATCAATCAACCTGTAAAAATATAATTAATTTTTTAATACAATTAAATCTTATTAAATTGCATTTTGTTAATTGATTATATAAAATCAAAGTAATTATATTTTTTTAAATAAAAAGTAATAAATTTTTCTTCTTTTCAAAAATAACAATTCTAAACATTAAAATATTATATATATATATATATATATATATATATATATATATATACATACATACATACATACATACATACATACATACATACATATATATGTATATAAATATATATATAAAGATTTTACACATAATTATTTACCTATAACATATAAAAAAAAAGATGTATACAAAAAATTGTATATAAGGGAAAAATTTTATGTTCATATATATATGTATATATATATACATATATATATACACATATATATATGTGTGTATATTTATATATATAAATAGCTATACTCATATAGCCATTCCCAGACAATCTTGATTTTACCATAAAATAAGCACAAGCTATTCATATATATTATAATTATAAATATAAAGGAAACAATACTAAATGAAAAACGAAAAGAGAAAAAAATCCAATGTTACAAATATAATTTTTTTGCTAACATCATGTTAAAAAAAAATAGACAGCTATATTTTAAATGTGTGTAGCTCATTTTTAATCTTTATTTAGTCAAAATTTCAAATGAATAGAGATGAATGAAACATGATCACAGATAAGACTCAGAAGAATGGAATGTACTCCTGTGTAAAGAAAGATGTTATACCAAGCTTTTCAATCACACATTATCCACGATGAAAAATGATTTCACCTAACATGCAATTGATATATCATAGGTAGGTTATTCACCGCAATAACGATACAGAACTACCGGCATTTTACGTTTTTAACTTAACGATCAGATTTAATAGATATTTCAAAGGTCTTACGAAATGGCTGATCAAATACTCACGATGTCACTTTGTGAACTAAATTTATATATTTCCTCACAATATCTACACAATATCTAAATACCGTACTGTTGAAAACCACGGAATAATATAATACTTATATTACTCATCGAATTATAAAGAACGAACTGAATTTATCATATCTTACCAAATCACTGACACATGTGCAACAATCACTTTACGCCATGTTTCTGGCAAAGCAGAGATCAACCTGGTACTGCCTGATATGGATAGGCAGTATTATTTGAGAACGCCTGGAATATACGCACAAATTTGAATTATGTTACTGACCACACAAAGCACGTTACATTTAGAAGAAACCAATCATTGTATTGTTTTTTTTTTTTTCGTATTCTACTAAACTATTTTATATAATCACAGTCTACTGTATAATTGTATGTGTTTAACGTATATATAAAATATTTTTAAGTTTTGTTTTTTTTATAAGCAACTCATGAGTTTTTTTTGAATGTTTTTCTATTCGATTTTAACGAATGAGTTTTCATGTAGCACAAAGGATGTAAATAACGGACAATATTGTAAATCAGCTAGATTGTAAATCGATCGAAAAATTGTTCTAAACATGTCACAGATATATGCTTCGTTCACATGTTTACTGGTGAATATGAAATGCTTCAAATGACAATAATCGAAGTGATCGTAATATATCAGCTAATGTCAAATTAATATTATAACTATATTGAACATTATTAAAGTAGAAATACTTATTGCAATTAATCATTACATGATTGGAAAATTGGACAATCACATTTTGTTTCTCTTCTAATCACTATGTAATTTCTGCTTGAACGCAACAATTCGAGGTTTTAAAGTCGCCATATTGTTTTGTCACGTGACAAGGTGGCAGTGAGGTGAATGCGCCGGGTCAAATTTATGAAGAACGGTAAAAAATTCACGCGTATTAACTGACACAATAGCTTAAATATTTACGAAAATGGATCTTCGTAAATTAACAGAATTATTACGTGCTACTATTGACCCTTCTCAACAAAAGCAAGCTGAAGATCAATTGAATCAGGTATGAGGACTTGAAAAACGTGCTTTGATACTCTGATACTTCATGGACGGAAAAACATGTGGCTTCGCTTTTATATTCACCAAGTCTTTTTTTCTATTCTTATTTCTTTAACCTTATTTCGATCTTTGATATATTTTCATGAATGTTTGACTTCTACGATTTAATACATTCAATAGAAATAATATATACCGAAAAAACGATGTATTAAAATATTTTATTACAGCTAGTATGTTTTACTATACTTCATACATGGGCATGCAGAATTAATTCCAAAATATCTATTTGCACCAAGCAGTATAATATAGAGCCGCATTGATATAGATATTTTTTCTAATTAATAATATTATTTATATTATATATATATCCTTTTTATTAGATTTACAATTCATTTAATTTTTTTTAAACTAACCTCTTTATGCTTTCTTGGTCTCTCCCTCCCCTCTCCTTTTCTCTTATGATATATTTTATGTAATTTTACATATGTAGCATATAATATATTTTTTTTTATAAATAAGTCAGTAAATAATGTAAAAGACAATTACTCAATTTACATTTTATAATAAATTTTTGGTTATATATTATAATTCTTAAAAAATATTTTTATACATTTTTTACGAATAATTGTATATACAAGATTAAATCATTCTATATGCTTCATGTAATTACTAAATATATTAACTATGATTTCTTTTTCTAGTAACTAAGGAATTACTTTATATGAAGACTTAACTGCATATTGTTATTGATAACTTACTAATGTTTCATATTTATATATCTAATCATTTTAACTTTTGTGAATTATATAGCAAACATTACATAATTTTTTTTAAAAAACGGACATTTTTTATAATATGCATATATAATACATATGCTTTTATATACTTATCTATTGTATATGAATTCTTTTAATAGAACTATATATATATAAATAAATAATAAATATTGAAAATATAAAAATTTCTTTTCAGATTCACAAGATTATAGGTTTTGCTCCTACTCTTTTACAAGTAGTTATGTCAGCTGAAGTTGACATGCCTGTCCGGCAAGCCGGTAAGCATAAAAAATACTTTATTATATTTAGATGTACATATTTTAAAAAATGCATATTATTGTATACAGTTTCTTTTTTTATTTATATTAATAATTATATTAATATTAATAAAATTTTTAATATAATCTTTCCTAAAGATATTATCTTTAATAAATATAATCTTTATATGTAATATATATATATATACATTAGAATATTATAAGTATGAAAAATATTTATACAATTAAAAATAAGAATACATTAAACATTTTATTATATAAAAAGAATTATTTTCACTGTATATTGGTTACTTGATATATGTTATTAATATTATAATTCATATAGTAATATAATGAAGAAATTTTTTATAGGTGTTATATATTTGAAAAATTTAATTACCACAAATTGGGCTGACAGAGAAGCTGAAAATGGACCTGTAGAATTTAGTATTCATGAACAAGATCGTGCTATGATACGTGATGCAATAGTGGATGCTGTGGTTCATGCACCTGAATTGATTAGGTAAATATATCATTGAATTTACTTGAAAATTATTATTTCATATTACGTATTACTTTGTTTATTTGTTTAGAGTGCAACTAGCAGTATGCATTAGCAATATAGTAAAACATGATTTCCCTGGAAGATGGACTCAAATTGTTGATAAAATTACAATATATCTTCAAAATCCTGATGCTTCTTGCTGGCCTGGTGTTCTCCTTGCATTATATCAACTTGTCAAAAACTTTGAGTAAGTTTTTGACAAGCTATTTAATATTCGTAATAAAATGAAAAGATTTATAATACATTATAAATATTATAATACTCTTAGGTACAAGAAAGCAGAAGAAAGGGGACCATTGAACGAAGCAATGAATTTACTTTTCCCTATGATTTACCAATTGATATTACGTTTATTGCCAGATTCATCTGAACAATCAGTTTTACTTCAAACACAAATTTTGAAAATCTTTTTTGCACTTACTCAGGTATATAATAAGATCAGACAAATTATTTTATATAACCATTTATCGAATATCATTTATTGAGGTTATCATTTCCACTTTTAATTTAGTATACGCTGCCTCTTGATCTTATATCGAAAGAAGTGTTCTCCCAATGGATGGACATAGTACGACAAGTAGCTGATAGGCCTGTCCCACCAGAGACTAATAATCCTAATTTAGACGACGAGGAACGTGTAGAACTTCCTTGGTGGAAATGTAAAAAATGGGCTTTACATATTCTTCATAGAATGTTTGAGAGGTAATTTATCTACATATAAGATCACAAATATCACTGGTTATTTGTTAAATTATGTTACTTTATATTTTAGATATGGTAGTCCTGGTAATGTAACCAAAGAATATAAAGAATTTTCAGAATGGTATCTTGAAACATTTAGTGGTGGAATTTTAGAAGTTCTTTTAAAGATTTTGGATCAATACAGAAGAAAAATCTTTGTCTCTCCTAGAGTGATACAACAATCAATTAATTATATTAACCAAGGGTAAGAGTATACAATCAATTATCTTATAAAAATTATTTTTCAAGTTTTATTATATTTTCTGATTAAATAATTTTTTATTTTATACTGCAGTGTTAGTCATGCTTTTTCTTGGAAGTTTTTGAAGCCTCATATGTTTGAGATCATTCGTGATGTGCTATTTCCTATTCTTTCATACTCTGCTACTGATGAGGAATTATGGAATAACGATCCATATGAATACATAAGAGTCAAATTTGGTAAAAGCATTATAGCAATAATAATTTTCTATAACATTACTATTTATTAAAAATTAAAAAAATGTGTTTCTTTTATTTCAGATATTTTTGAGGACTTTGTATCTCCAGTAACAGCAGCACAGACCTTATTGCATTCTGCATGCAAAAAACGAAAGGATATGTTACAAAAAACTATGCAATTTTGCGCAGAAGTTCTAACAAGTCCAAACGCTGATCCACGGCAGAAAGATGGCGCATTACATATGGTAAATTTATTTAGAAGAAAAACATGCAGATTTATTATACATAAATGCATGATTCTGCACACATATACTTAATACATATAATTATATTTTGCTTAGGTTGGAAGTTTAGCAGACGTTCTGCTTAAAAAGAAACTTTATAGGGAACAAATGGATAAAATGTTAGTACAGCATGTGTTTCCCGAATTTAATAGTCCACATGGCCATATGCGAGCAAGGGTAAAATAAGAATTAAATTGTTTAATTATTAATAATTTTAATTATATATTTATGAAAATTAAGGTAAATAATATTATTATATTTTTAGGCTTGTTGGGTTTTACATTATTTCTCTGAAATAAAGTTTAAACAAGAACAAATCTTAGTTGAGGCAATTAGACTGACAACAAATGCTCTTTTGACTGATCATGATTTGCCTGTTAAAGTTGAAGCTGCTATAGCTCTTCAAATGCTTTTGTGTGCACAAGACAAAGCTCAGAAGTACATAGAACCACTTATAAAACAAATAACTCTCGAATTATTAGCTATTATAAGAGAAACAGAAAATGATGATTTAACGAGTGTTATGCAGAAAATTGTTTGTACATATACAGAACAGCTTATGCCAATTGCTGTAGAAATTTGTCAACATTTGGTAAATATACATGTCTTTTCTTATATATTTATATAAAACCATGAATAAAAAGTAAATAATAATTTCGTTTAGGCTGCCACGTTTAGTCAAGTTCTTGAAACTGATGAGGGTAGTGATGAAAAGGCAATTACTGCAATGGGTATTTTAAATACAATAGAAACAGTATTGACAGTGATGAAAAATCAACCTCAAATTATGGCACAATTAGAACCAACTGTTTTACAGGTGGTAGCTCATATATTTAGTCAAAGCGTTATGGGTAAGTTGCTCTTTAAATAAATATATAGTTATGCGCGTGCGCACATGTATCTTTGTATGCAAAACAAAAAATAACATCAGTTTAATTATACTATTTTTATAGAATTTTATGAAGAAGCACTTTCATTAGTCTTTGATTTAACGGGTATGACTATTTCTGAAGATATGTGGAAGGTTTTAGAACTCATATATCAGCTTTTCCAAAAAGATGGTTTTGATTACTTTACTGATATGATGCCAGCATTACATAATTATATCACTGTAGATACACCAGCATTTCTATCAAATGAAAACTATATACTTGCTATGTTTAATATGTGTAAAGCTGTAAGTTTTTTCTTTTTTATATAATTTTGAGTTTTGTGAAAAATGTTTTTAAAATATTATATTATTATTAATTTTACTTCAAAAACTCTTGTGTTTAGATATTAACTGGTGATGCTGGTGAAGATCCAGAGTGTCATGCTGCAAAATTATTAGAAGTTATTATTTTACAATGTAAAGGGCATATTGACCAGGTATATTTATTAATTTGATTAAATTAATTTACTTGGCCTTTTGTGTATATAAATACTAAATTATGTACTAAATATTATTTCATATTTACTATCTTCCAGTGCATACCTTCACTTGTGCAATTAGTATTAGAACGTTTAATGCGAGAAGTAAAAACATCTGAATTAAGAACTATGTGTCTTCAAGTAGTCATTGCAGCTTTATATTATAATCCTGCTTTATGTCTTGAAACAATGGACAGATTACAAGGAAATCTTGGACAATCTCCAGAGCCAATTGCATCGCATTTTATTAAACAATGGATTCATGATACTGATTGCTTCCTAGGGTATATAATATTTATTATTAAAATTAAATTATTCTAATAAAAATCAGATATTACATATTATTCTAAATTATATGTTTATTGCAACAAATAAAATTATATATAATATTATTTTCATAAATTTGTATTCTCTGTTTAGGTTGCATGATCGAAAACTTTGCGTTCTTGGATTATGTACCTTGATTAGTATGGGTCCTGCTAGACCAACAGCAGTGAACGAATGTGTTCAACAAATAATTCCATCTCTGATTTTATTGTTTGATGGCCTCAAGAGAGCATATGCTGCTAAAGTAGCAGATGGAGATGAGGAAGATAATGAAGAGGAAGAAAGTGATATTGATGAAGGTTTTAATAATTCTTTGTATTAAAATATATAGAAAAGATTTTCATATGTTATTAGCACGAACCGTGTTTTCAGAAGTTTTGTCATCAGATGAAGATGAAATTGATGATGCTAGTCAAGAATATCTTGAAAAATTGCAAGAAAAAGTAACAAGGTCTTCAGGACAGCATGGTTTTAATGTCAGTGCATCCATTCAAGACGGGCATGGAGATCATAGATCTGATGTTGATGATGAAGATGATTCTGATTATGATGCAAATGAAGAAACTGCTCTAGAAAGTTATTGTACACCTTTAGATTCAGAAGATACAAATCAAGATGAATATGTTGTTTTCAAAGAAGTTATGCAAAGTAAATATTGGTTAAATTTAATATTTTATATCTGAGATATTTTATTACTGTAAAAATAACTATATATGTACATATTTAGATATTGAAAGAACTGACTCAACTTGGTATAGGGCATTAACGAGTCATTTAACAGCTGAGGAACAGAAAGCATTACAAGAGATTATAGTTTTAGCAGATCAACGTAAAGCAGCTTTGGAAAGCAAAAGAATCGAGCAAAGCGGCGGTAATTACACCTATTTTTATATATGTTGTTAATTACAAAGTTATAGAAGATATTTCAAAGTTTAATATTATATAAATGTTTTTACTATTTTATAGGTTATGCTTTCCATTCTCAAACTATACCCACTTCATTTAATTTTGGCGGAACACCTTTAAGTCGATAAGTATTTTTAATTATTTCTATTTGTATTGAATAAGTAAACAAATTACAAGGCATCTGAATTGGATACTAATAGAGTACATAATTACTACATGACCATTTGGAAGACATTGTGCATGTCCTATCTGCTATTTTTATGTACACTGATAGTAATTGGACAAAATTTTATTCTGATATGATGCTTAAAATATATTTCCATTAAATCATGTATACACATGCTATTGTTTCATTAGTCGAGACATTAGTATGACATTTTATTTGTCTAGTGAGTGATAGTGTATAATCTTTTATAGACATTCAATATAAAAATAATTCAATTGACCTATTGGAAAAACTGCTATTTGTCTAGTAAGCTTCTGTACATACTTTAATAAATGAACATAATTTTATTTAAATCTATAACTTTTGAATTAATAATAATTTGAAAAATAATAGCTTGCTAGACACATCATTTTTACTGATAGTTACACATATTTCTACAGAACATTTAGTCTATATATTTGTTAATGAAACTATGTTAAATTGTTGGTATGAATATTGGGGGACTGTTTTGACTATATGACCAAAATTGCGTAACCTCATTTTATAATAATGTCTTTACTTTATGAAAGCTTTTATTGTACACAATATTGCTCTGCTTGTACAGATGCTGTTCTTTAATAAAAAGAAAGTAGAAGGTTCCAAAGCTATTAAATATGATAAACCCATCAGTAAATATTGAAATATAAATATAGTACTATTTATAATGTCATTTGGATTGCCTGTAAAAAAAACAGTGACAACAAATTATATATATATCTCATTATACAATTTATTCTAGACTTTTCAAATTAAATACCAAGTTAAATCATTGTTAATACTTAATAAATAGGAAGTTATAGTGATGAATATAGTAAAAAATTATAATATTGCAAATTGATGAATTTATTAATCATGAGTGATAACTTCAAAAAAATGCCAATCTTTATATTGAATTTAAATAATTTTGACTAAAGGAAGGTTTCTTCTTATGCTATATTTTTAATAATATAACAAAAATCTTTAATACTGCAGTATAAAATAAAGTAACAATTATAATCATTAATTGGTCATTAAAAGTTATTTCAAGAGAAATTTATGTTCTTTTATCTAACTATTATTATTTATTAAATGGATTAACATATTCACTCTTCATATAAAATTTGTAATAATTGAAGATAATTTAAATTAATATCATAGTTTTATTTTTTCATGTGATCATTTTATTAAGAAAGTACATCTAATTCAGACAAGCTTTTGTAAAGTAAATAGCAGCACATCACCATACACTGCATTTAGATTTGATTAGATAGTAACACTTATTTAACATAAAAAAAGATTAAAGTCAACAACTTCACATAAATAGTATAGTGATAACTCTCTAACTAACAAATACAATATCACTACAAATTTATTATGCATAAGTTTCTACAGCAATCCTTGACCATAAATAAGTGATTACTGAGTGCAACTTTATTTTCTTGAATCGTTTGTTTATCCTTTTTTACCTATACAAATTCAGATTTAAAATGAAACTTTGAAATAAAAATCTCATTTATAAAATATAACATATGCATACAAATAAAAATTAACATTTATAATACAAATAGAATGATTGCTACATCCAAAAAGATTTAAAAGCAAATTATATTGATTTCTTGTCCATATAATAAATAAAATATGAATTGTAAATAGTAAACATTTTTAATATATGCTGAGTCTAAAATACAACGATGGTATGAGAGAGAGAGAGAGAGAGAGAGAGAGAGAGAGAGAGAGAGAGAGAGAGAGAGAGAGAGAGAGAGAGAGAGAGAGAGAGAGAGAGAGAGAGAGAGAGAGAGAAAGAGAGAGAGATTTATTCATTGCTCTAATAATTTTTATACTAACAACAAAATGATAAATACATATAACTCTTAAATAAAGTTATATGTTTAATTTTGATAATGCTTATTCACATGTTTATTTTCATGTATAAAAATATTTATTATATTGAGATAAATTGAAAATGCATATTATATATTTTAATATCTCTTCTTATTTCAGTCTATGCTATTTAAAGATTGTTTTTTTGAGACATAAATATACAAAAATTAAAAGAATCTTTACATATATTATATATGTATAATATATATTGCATATATATCTTCTTTTAATATTATCTAATTTTTTAAAGATATTTCAAGTAACAATTATTCCTGATTAAATTAATGTAATAAATCTTCTAATTATTATTATTATAGCAAATTTTAATAGTATTATAAAAATTTGACTGATTTTGTTGATTGAAGGAAAATATAAAAAAGTGCCTCGAAATGATAATATACACTAAATCTTTATTGAAAAATATAACAAAGGACTAAAAAAAAAGCTGTTATTTTTTAGTTAATAAGTTTTACACTTATTGTACTACAATATAACAAATTAGTAATGAATACAAGGAAAAAAGTTATCTATTGCAAAAGAAAATATCATTCCATACATATAAATTTGTAGTTCCTACAAAACTCCTAACAAAACAATAAAATACCTTAATTTATATAAATATTGTATAAAAATGTGTATTAATTAGTAAAGACATGATTTTTTAAAAACATTATTGTAACTCAAGGTAAGAAAAAATTTATTATTTAACTCTAAATTTAATATATATGTAATTATCATTTATTTACCTATTCGTTTATCAATTTTTATTATTTTTTATGTCGTGAATACTTCAATTTGTTAATGTTGTCTTATAAGTGATCACGTTGATCTATCAGAATTAGAATCTAAATTATTTCTTTTTTCACGAAAAAGTAAATTATTAACCAATTTTTAAACAAATTTGTTCATTTTATTATAATTTTAAAATTACAAATTAAAAATTTTGATTTCTTTTATAATATATTCTTTAATATCGCGTGTATATAAAGATAACGAATTGTCATTAAAAAAAAAAATGAAAACAACTAAAAATTAATTAATTCATTAAAATTAAAGAACATTTTATGGTTTGGTATGAAATTTAAAAAGATCGCAATTTCGAGGACGTAAAACATTTTTATGAGAAATATTCTTATGAGGATACATACATATGTAAATACAGATTGTTATGGCATGATATTTTTATATATGATAATTATAAAGATAATTTATTTATTTAAATTATCTCATCTTTATTTATATTTTTCGAAATTTCAAAAATGCATATAACATTATTTATTTTTTATGTACATATCTTTGAAGTTAGAATATATTTTTAAAAAGCCTTTGGCATTCGAATGAACAATTGATATAAAAGATCATGCCTTGCAATTGTTCAGTAATTTTATGAAATTACAATTGTCTACTTATATAGTAATTGGAAATTTTTTTTATCTATTATTTCTTATTGCATATAAATGGAACATGTTTATGCATACAAATATTACAATTCTTACGTCCTCCATTGACAAAAAATGGCAATTGATGTCTTTTATATGTGCAATCTTTGCCAAACCAAATAAAATATCTGTTTTTCTATAACAGCCTTACATTCCACCTCAGTCATTATTTAAATTAAATTATATATATGTAATTAAGAACTGCAGAAAAACTTAATAGGTGCTGCTGGTAATTTCATATACTAATAATGAGATATGAAATTATGATACATAAATTGAAAATGGCGATGGTAAAAAACAAATATAGTTAAAAGTTTTGTATACCTAATGACTAAGGTCCACTCAGAATTCAATATCAATTAGTCAGCAACACCTATTTTATCAGTGGAATGCTCACTATAATTGATCTATCATTCTTCAGTTGCATTCCAATTTCACTAAATGATGCCATGGCCAAAACGTATCTTCATTTTATTTAAATAAGGAAACTTATGTATTAAACATTTTAAGAGGTTTATTAATGAAAAATATAAAGTATTTGATGAAACTGACGTATATAGGCCTGGCAAAACATAAAGAAAATAAATGTGTATAAAGTGATCACGCAAGTGATAGGACTCGTTGTCCTATTTTCGCCCTGTATGTCAGGATATTTTTCCCAAAGTGAGTCCCTAAAGAAATGTATACAGCAACAATGACAGGATACTGTATCACTTGAGACATCGTTCAAAACAAAATGATCCTACATATCCTCCTCTCATAGCTTTTGCTACATTTTGTTCGAATACTCTTCTATTATTTTGTAATACTTCTGCAGCATCTTTATTAAGGGGATCTTCTGGATTGGGTTCCTACAATAATATTATTATTAATTTCATTCACTTTATAACTGGTTTATGTTTATCTTCTCTCTCTTTCTCTCTCTTTCTCTCTCTCTCTCTCTCTCTCTCTCTCGCTTTCTTTTTAATTATATATAATACATTAAATTAATAAAAAATTATGAAATGTCAAAATCATACTAGAAAAAGGTACTGAAGTCCATAAACAATAGAATTAATTGTGAGAACCGGTTTCCAGTCTTCTCTTAAGATATTGAGACATACATTGCCATCCAAGTCAATATTAGGATGATAAACCTGAGTTTCACATTTAACTTTAGGTGGTTCGTGAGGATAATTTGGTCCAACTTTAAAACTGAATACAAATCTACCACCTCTATAAAATCCCTGGAAAATAAGTGAATGCAGATTACAATGCAGAGGCAATAGATATAACAGTAACACTAAATTACATAAAGATGGTACTATCTTTCCCTTCTATTGTTATTGTAATTGTTGTTATTGTCACTACTATTATACTATATGATTTAGTGCAATTATAAAATATATTTCTTTTTTTAAATTCTACGTACCTCATCTGGACAAATAATTAATTTAAAACTCAGTAAATCATCGGGATCGGGAAACTCTGTACCACATGTTTTTGGTAGATTAAGTTCGTTTATATCTGTAAAAAAAAAGGGGGAATAAATATTTTTACATTTAACAATTATAATTATTTCTTAAGAACAATAGATATGGTATTGCGCCGAATCGAACCTTTCGTTATTCTCAGCTGAGCTGCTGATGCCTTTTTCTGGGTCCCAGCCTTTGGTGATTCGCCATCTTTTTTCGCTTGTTTCAACGAAAATAATTTGATCATGTTAAACTAGACGTTTGACTGCGATAAAAGAAGACATACAAATGATTCTTTATTCAAATCTAGTCACAGGGGGAACAAAATAGACAGAAACTTATGATCTTTGACAACACGATTTACCGCATTCGGAGACGTTCCCCCAACTAATGTCACATGGACAGATATTTATGATTTTGCTAAATTCACGTCGTATAACATTTACCTTTCGTTTCCTTCGATCCTAATGAAGTTAAGTGAAGAATCTTACTACTTTCTCGTTAATACAAATAGTACGAAGCAAATTCCTCTATAATATCGGCCAATAAAAGTTCAGAATAGATAATACTGTTATATCGACAGAGAGATATAATATCGATTGATACTTTTTTCAACGAATCCAGAAAATAAAAATATAAATGTTCATTTTCACAAAGACATAGAATATATTTTTAAATTACGCTAACTTATATATATTTCTTTTTGTTTCAATTAATTCACACATAGTTAATTGATAAGAACAAATAAATTGATATTAAATGGTAATTTTCATTTAAAATAGATCAAATACGAATCGGAAGACTACCTCTCTTTGGAATATTCATTTTATGCATTTTCTTCCATATTGAAATTTATGTTACCGTGGAAACCAAACAGTTTCAAAACAAATCCTACATTGTTCTATATTGTTGAATGCGTTGAATAGATAACATTATTGCAATTATTATCAAATATTTCTGTACATTGTTATATAATGAGGGGACAGCCAGCATGGGTTGATAAAGTTCAAGATAAACAAGAACAATGGTAGATATTTATTAAAATTATATAATGTATTTTATAAATTATTTAATGCATACATTTTTAATATGAATTAAAATTTTTTACAGTATATATGATTTATGTTTTAATCCTGATGGCACACAATTAGTCGTTGCTGCAGGACATCAAGTGCTAGTCTATGAAACAACTGGTGGTGCTTTAGTACAACCACTAAAAGGTAATAATATTCAGTACATATTATAAGATATGATTTTGTATTTTATATTGCTTGTATTTTTAATAAAATGTAATCTATAATTATTATAGGTCACAAAGATACAGTATATTGTGTATGTTATGCAAAAGATGGCAGAAGATTTGCATCAGGTAGTGCAGATAAAAGTGTTATTATATGGACATTCAAATTAGAAGGAATATTGAAGTATTCGTAAGTCTTGTTTTATTTGTAATATTTTATTTATAAGAATTATCAAAGTTGCATGATAATATTATTTTAATATAAAATATATAGGCATAATGAAGCTGTTCAGGCAATGCAATTTAATCCTGTATCACATCAGTTACTTAGTTGTTCTCTTTCTGATATTGCATTTTGGTCAGCTGAACAAAAAGCGGTACAAAAACATAAATCAGGAGGAAGAGTTAATTGTTGCGCGTGGACTTTGGATGGACAATATTTAGCTATTGGCGTAGCAAGTGGATATGTATCTATCAGAAATAAGGTTAATTATTTTCTATTATTTTATTGTTTTTATATACAAATAATATATTCTATTTTATAATTATATATTTAGAATGGGGAAGAAAAAACACGTATTGAAAGACAAAGCGGTGTACCTATCTGGAGCTTAGCATGGAATCCTTTGCGGTATCATTATATTATGTAATTGTATGTACTAATAGAATACGTAATATAAAATAAAAAAGTAATCTGATTATTTTATAGAGATGATACAGCAGACATCTTGTGCATTGCTGAATGGAATGGAGTCATTTCATTTTACACGATTAATGGAAAAGCCGTTGGAAAAGAAAGAACAGTACACTTTACTCCTTTAAAAGTTACATATTTTCCTGATGGTCAATATATTCTTGTTTCTGGTAGTAATAAACAATGTCTTTTAATGACTCACGATGGTATACAACTTGCTGTTGTTGGCAATACATTTTCTTCGTGGGTTTGGAGCTGTGCAGTTCATCCATCTTCTTCACATATTGTAAGATACTTTTTTATTACATTTTTATAAAAAGAATAATAAATGGTCATCTATATCCTGTTTTAATAATTTTAATAATTATAATAATTTAAATAATTTTTTGTTAGGCACTTGGTTGTCAAGATGGAACAATAACTTATTTACAATTATCATGGAATATTGTACATGGATTGTATGAAGATAGATATGCTTACAGAGAAAATATGACTGATGTTATAATACAACATTTAGTAACAAATCAAAAAGTCCGTATTAAGTGCAAAGATTTGGTATGAATCACATATATAAACATTGTAATATTTTAATTTTTTATTTTTTATGAAGTTTAAAAATGTAAAAATATTGTTTTCTTTTTTTAGGTATGTCGTATTGCTGTATATAGAAATAGACTTGCTGTTCAATTACCTGAAAGAGTAATAATTTATGAACCATCTGGAAGTAGTGAGGGAATGCATTATCGTATACGCGAAAAACTTAATCAAACAATTAATTGTAACTTATTAGTTATTACAACCAATCATTTAGTTTTATGCTTGGAAAGGCGATTACAATGTCTATCTTTCACTGGTATTGTTGAAAGAGAATGGATTCTTGATGATCTTATAACTTATATAAAAGTAGTAGGGGGACCAGCAGGACAAGAATGCTTAATTACAGGTAAGTTTACTAAAGTAAAATATAACTTAATATACTAATATAACTATCAAAAAAATATGTCACTACTAGGTTTAAAGACAGGACATGTAATTAAGATCTATTTGGATAATCCATTCCCTGCACATTTGGCAAAAGTAGAAGGATCAGTAAGATGCTTGGATATCAGTTCTCTTAAAGAAAAAATGGCAGTTGTTAGTGAAACTGGAGTTCTTTCCATATTTGATTTATACACAGAAGAAAAATTACAGGATTTCCAAGATGTTACAAGTGTTGCGTATAATAGTGCTTCTGAAGATATAATGTGTTTTTCTGGTAGCAACTATCTTGCAATTAAAGTAGCTAATTTTTCGGAATATCGGCAAAAATTTTCAGGATTCGTTGTTGGTCACAATGGATCAAAATTATATTGCTTAAATGGTTCTGCTGTTATTATTTTAGAGGTATAAAATATAGCATTTATTTCATTTATATATCACACTAATTTACATTTAAATATTTATTTCATATTAATATTTTATTCAGGTACCTCTCTCATTGTTCATGTATCAATATTTAGACATTGGACTTTTTAAAGAAGCTTATGAAGTAGCATGTCTTGGTGTTGCTGAATCAGATTGGCGAGCATTAGGAATTGCTGCTTTAGATAATTTAGAGTTAAATATAGCCTATTCTGCTTTTGCTCGTATAAAAAACCTAAGATATATAGAAGTTGTATCAGAAGTAGAAGAAAAATTAAAATCTGGTGAATGGGGTCAAGAAGCATGTATGGCTATAGCTGCTGCAGCTATGGGTAGGTTACGAGATGCAGCAAAATTATATCAGAAAGCAGGTTTACAGCAGTATGCTCGTGATATGTATTCCGATTTACGTATGTTTGATATTGCTCAAGAATTTATAGCAAGTGGCAATACTCAGGTAATTAAAAATTATGTTTTATTACTGTATAATTTTCTTTAATAAATATTTTAATTTAATTTCTTTTATTTATTTAAATCTCAGGATCGTACTATTTTATTACGTCGACGAGCGGAATGGGCAAAGAGTTTAGGTGAACCACGTGCAGCAGCGGAAATGTTCTTTTCCGCGGGTGATACACAACGTGCTATTAATATCATTGCCGAGTATGGATGGATTGATATGCTCATAAAAGTTGGCAGACAACTGGATAAATCAGATAGAGATAATTTATCTTTGATTGCTAAAATATTGAAACAGTTGGGAGCTACTCATGGTGCAGCTGAGATTTTTAGTAGATTAGGTGATGATCCTGATGTAGCAGATGTACTTATTGATGCACAAGCTTGGCCTGAAGCTTTTGAACTTGCAGAAAGAAATCCCAAATTAAAATCACGAGTATATGGTCCATATGCTAGATGGTTAGCAGAAACTGGCCGTTTCTCTGAAGCACAAGAAGGTGATGGCATTTTTAATTAATTAATTTAATAGTATATGTCAATTCAATTAATCAATTTTTATTGTATATTTTTTGTATAGCTTTTCAAATGGCTGGTCAACCTGAAGAATCAGTTAGTGTGCTCACGAGCTTAGCCGACAATGCCATAGCTGAGAAAAGATATCGTGATGCCTGTTATTTTTATTGGCTTTTATCTCAGCTTAGTCTTAATTTGTTAAAAAATACGGAAGAAATAAAAACTATGTATTTATCTTATTATAATAAAGCTGACGTCTACTATGCATATCATGAAATACATAAATATTTGGTAAGATAAATCTTTGATGAATTTTAGAATGATTTTTAATGAAGTATTATTTTATTTAAGGATGAACCATTCACATCTTTAATGCCAGAAGCATTATTTAACATTTCAAGATATTTACTTTTAAAAACACAAAGCATTCAATTAGAAGGTGTATCCAAACTTAAAATAATGTATACTCTCATCAAGCAAGCTCGTTTGTTAGGTGCCAACAAACTAGTTATGCAGTTACTTGAACAATTACGTTCAATGAAAATTTCTAAAAACCTTCTTGCACAAGTTGAAACTTCTACTTTAGCTGCAAGAGCTTATCCGTACAGAGATCCTGAAGAACTACTACCATTATGCTATAAGTGTTCAACATTTAATCCACTGTTACCAGTAGATTATAGTATTGGTAGCAAATGTATACAATGTGGCCTAAAATTCCAATACTCATTTGTTATGTTTGGTAAATGATAATATTGTCAAACTTTCTATGAATTTATACATTTTAATTAATCTTACTATATCAGTAATATCAATAATAGTGTACTGTTGTAGAAATTCTACCGTTAGTCGAGTTTGAATTAGAGGAAGGAATTACTGACCAAGAAGCAGAAAAATTAATAGAAGAACCATTGTCATTATCAAGTATATCAACAGAAGATCAACTTACTATATTTTCCAATGAAACAGACCTTTTTACAGCGCGTTTAATAAAATACGAGGTATAATAAATCATTTTTTAGATATTTATTAAGTTGACTTAAATCTGGTTTGTTACTAATAACCTATGATGTAATCTTTTTTTAGGAGAAGACAGACGATTCCACGGTTATTGTTGGACGAAGTGTACTAAAAAGTATGGATCCCTCAACCGTTTTAATAGTCAAATGGCCAAAACCATTCAAAACAAAATATTTTAGAAATCTTTTACCAGATCTTCAAGTAACATTATGTAAATCTTGTTTAAAAGTAAGTAATATATTAGATTATTTAATGCATGTAATTTGTATCTATTTTTGTAAATAATATTCTTTATTTTTCAGTTATTTCATTCAGATGATTATGAATTGGCATTACTAAGACATGGTCATTGTCCATTTTGCAGAACTTCACAAACATCAAACAGTTAAATTATAAAAATAAATAAATACATGAAAAATTACAATCATACATTTTTTGTATATGACAAAATATTTTAAGAATTTATATCATTTTATGATATGTTAGATAACTATTGATTTTATTACTGTTAAGAATTTTTAAGATGTATAAAAAAAGACTATAGTAAAACATATAATTGTATATATTCACTTTGTATTAACGGAACAACTTCGAAAGTCATATGAAGTAGGTCGTTAAATATTAATATTAATATTAATATAAAAACAAAAATAATTATTTTAATTGTAAAAAATTATGTATTTAATTAAATATGTATATTATTAATATAAAGTAAAAAGTTTTTTTAGATAAAAACTGTATTAAAATTACACATAATACATTTTCATTTTACAGTTATATTGCATTATACGGTATCCAATTGGCATGTTCAAGAACTTGCTAATTACTCCGAGAGCCCAAGCAAACAAAGACCGTTACTAGTTCTACAGAATGCAGAGAAGTCAGATATTCTTTTAGAGATGTTCAGTATAATGTTAGCTGTATTATTTGTTATATTCTCTTTTGTAACTGGTCAATTTTTTGATCACAATAATACTCTAATGACTAATGAAGTTTTGGAAAAAATATCGTATAATCCTTATATGATCCGTCAGAAAAAATGTAAGTCTTATCTCATATTCTTCTATTTATTGGGTCTATAATTTGATAAGTTTTTAAAAATATAATATTTATAAGTAATTATATACTTTTGTACAGTTTTTCCATTCTTCAGTGTTATACGATTTGCAAACTCTCAATGTCTAGCAAGTAATTCGCTTAATGGCACATGCTTTACACGGCGAGAATGTTATAACTATGGTGGAACACCATCTGGTACATGTGCAAATGGTCTTGGCATTTGTTGTGTTTGTAAGTATATTATATATTATATACAATGTATATAATATAAATCAAGAATACATTATATTATTATATACAAATATATAAATATTACTTATACTGCTTTTTTTACAGTTCAAAAGACATGTGGGTCTACTACAAATATAAATAATACATACTTCATTAATCCAGGCTATCCTACTACTTATAAAGGAGGAGAACGTTGTACAATAACAATAAATAAATGTAATTCTGGCATATGTCAGGTATTGATGTAAATATAATTTATTTTTAATATAATTTTAATATGTGTATCGTTATGAAAAATCTATTATGTTTACAGATACGTTTAGATTTTATAGATTTTAGTTTTTCCCAACCTAATTTAAATGGAACATGCGATTATGATTTGTTTTTAATAACTGGAGCAGCATCATCAGTACCTCGTATATGTGGAGAAAATTCTAATCAACATGGTATAACTATCATAAAAGTAACTTGAAATTATAAAAATAATAAATAATTATAATTCATATATTTTACAGTATATGCAGATTTTAATGAAGCATCCCCAATTACAATTTCTATAGGAACAAATGCAGATTATGCATTTGATCGTCGTTGGAATATAAGAATACAACAAATAGCATGTGATTCTTTATGGAGAGGTACAAAAAGAAATTTCATAATTTTCTATTCCTAATAAAATTATTAAAATATTTGAAAATAATTGGAAATATTATATGGTATATTTTAGCTCCTAATGGATGTTTACAGTATTATAAATCAACATCTGATACTGTAACAAGTTTCAACTATGGTACAACTGTGAATTCAAGATGTAAGTACAAAAATCAGTAATTTTTTCAAGCATATCTGATATATTATACAAAAATATAAAATATTTCAGCACCTGAGGTGGGAACTAGAGAAATGGTTAATTTAAATTATGGTATTTGCATTAGAATGGCTTTAGGTTATTGTAGTATTCAATGGTCGCAAAGTGATATAAATTCATTTTCTATTTCCGGAGATACAAGTACTTTAGATCCAACTATAATAGGTAAATTAAATGCAAATATAATATAATAAAATATATAAATAATATTGAATTGTTATCATAGGTACTTCTGCAGTAGCAGAATCTGGATTGAATTGTACTGATGACTTTGTTATTATACCAAACCCCAGTGAAAATGGTATTCCTGATAATACAGAACGTTTTTGTGGGAATGCTTTTACAACTAAAACATGTATGTATATACATCTCAATCTCGTTTAAATATATTGATAGTTATATTAAATATATTGGTAATTATATTAGAAATATATTTTGATATATTCTGCATTGTATATAATATTGAAATAAAATTACTATATTTATTTTATTAATATTTCAGCTACTTTAAAACCATTTGTACTTTATGTTGTTACAAATGATAATGAATTAAATGATGCACAAAACAAAGGTTTTAAGTTAACATACCGTCAATTGCCATGTGCTGTATAAAGTAAATAGCCCATAAATAAACAGTTAAAATTATTTATTGATTAACTTTGTAATTATGCAAGAAATAAAATAAAGTTAATCTTTATAAATTCATAGATCACTTTACAATTATTTTAATACCATACTACATTTTCTTTTTGAACAAAAATTAAATTAAATTACAGAACTCTATAATGAATAAATTAACCATTTACAAGAGTACTTCCAGCATATGTATGAACTCTTTCATTCATGGCATTATACCATTTAGACAACTTTGTATTTTTTAATAAGTCTTTAAAAGCAGAACATCCTTCAATACTTTTTAAAACACCATATACTGCAAGATCTGAAAGGTCTGGATTATGACCACCCCTAAATGGAGTTCCATTGACATGAATTTCTTTTAACCACTTATTTACTTCATCATATAATGATTGGCGAACATCTTCCTTTAGTCTGTGTCTTTTTTTTAAACGTTTTGCTATCAACCACATAGCACATGCTCCTACATTAATTATTAACATTTTTTCCCATAATGGGAAATATTCTTTCCACTGACCAACCTGGATTAAAATTTTAATTATATTTATTATTTTAGAATATATTTTTAAATAAGTAAATGTGCTTACTTCAGAAAACCATTCAAAAGTTTCATATGCTTCATTCAATGTTCTATATACATTTGGTGAAAGAGTATGAACTAATACATCATCTGTCCACTGTCTCCATTTACGTTCTTCTCTAATGAAATAGTAAAATATACATATAAAAAAAAGGGATATTTATAATACTTTTTACAGATGACTTTTCATATAATTTTTAATATTCATTAATTGAAAAGTCATTAGATGAAAGGTTATCTATATGAAATGTTTTCCATAAAAGATTTTAAAAAACTATACACATAAAATACATGTCCAACATTTTACTTACATTATAGCATTCATTGAAATATCCTCAGAAGGCATTTTATTGTACATAAGGAAATATTTATTCATAATTTCATATTTAAATTTTCCTTTATCGTCATGCATAGCTATGTTTGGATAATATTCTACCAATTCTGAGATATTTTGATATTTGTCTTGCATATAAGACGACAGTAATGATATAATCATTGAACTGTCATTCAAGGGTTGATAACCATCTTTTACTTGAACAAGAAGTATTGGTACTTTTTTGTAAGAAGACCAAGAAATTTCTCGTCGCAATACTGGATCCACCTCGACCACGTCATAAGATATTCCATAATAATCTAAAAAAGCCCTAACCTAAACCCAATTTTATAAAAATTGTATTATTGTAATAAAAATTATGCATGTATTTAACTTAAAAATAAAAATAACTAAAAATTTTACCGATTAATAATATAATATACTTTTTAACTATATACGATTACTTACTTTACAGCAAAAGGGACATGTTTGATATTGATACAATGTAAGTTTCAGTCCAGTTGTATTTATAGGAAAAGTGACCTAAGAATAAAATGAAGTTATACAGAAGAAATTATAACTTTTATTAACAGCCATCTACATTTATTTATCTTAATGAAAACGTAGAGTATTAAAAATACCTTTCTAGATGGTGTAATAGGTGGTTTATGTTTTAATATTTGGGTTGGATTTACATACGTTCCATCTAAAGCTAAATTTTTTCTTTTTTCACTAATTTTATAGAAAGAATAACCTGTTCCTGCTACAACACCAATAGTTGCACCTATAATTCCGATTTTTAATAAATTTCTTGATTTTGGTTGCTGAGCTACTGTACAAAGCAACGACGAACGATTATTTATATTAGAATTATCATAATGCTTTAAATATTTATAACTTCTCGAGAATCGTGATAGTTTACACAATGCTACAGCCATTTTTTAAACAATTAATTAGGAGACCGCTCAAATATATCATTCTTTATATAAAGAATCAAAGATTTCTATCAGGGTGTCCAAGCTGACGATGGCGTTGACATCACTACTAATACACTTTCCAATTATTACTAATATCAATTCCAATTCTTTTTATAAATATACAATATTTTTTATAAGATACTTGATTTAGATAATTTTAAATAAAATCCAGATGATAGCTACTTTAAATGCATTAAATGCATCCAATACGTTTTATGGTATTTTTGCGTTGTTTACATGTTTATAATAATATGAAATAATACTGATCTTATCACATATATTAATTTTACATATTACTCAGTCTATCAAAACTTATCAACTATTTTGAATACTTTTTTGATTGATTATATTGACAATGTATCTGACAATTTGAAAATTTAAATATTTTCAACAGGCGGGTAAAAGCTATTAGAAAGATATATTTTGTGCGAATATTGGTAGAACTGTATTATATATGTATGCTATAACCATATTTGCGAATGATGGCAGAAAATATATTGCAACATGTTATAAAATATAAAAATTTAAAGGTTAGTTTAAACCCATTTAAAGAAGCAATATCATCAAGCAGTGTAATCTTTGATCATCGATTATCATGAGACCTGTTCAAAGACGTCAACAAGGCCTACAATATGGCTTGTATTTATTATGTATGCAGGCTATAAATTTTGGTGTTGATAGGATACCCCCGACTACCTTAATAGGTGTGATACTACAGGTAAAACTATAAATTTTTATATATATTACATGTATTTATATCTCAAATGTATTTAATTATTAATATATGCTTAATCATTTTAGGCTCTACTTTATACAGGTCTAATAAAAGTTCCATGGAATGCAGAAGATGCATGTATATCAGCAGTAAAATTATTTAAATACCGTGATTGGCGCTCTTTTATAGTATCAAATTTCGAACATGGATCAGATATGCATCTTTATTATAACATGGTATCTTTTATACTAAAAGGCTCATACTTGGAACTTATGTATGGATCAACCAATTTTGTATTATTACTTGCATCATTATCATTTGGATGTAGTGCTATGTATGTCTCTCTGGCATATATACTCACGCAATTCACAGGAGATTATGGGTATTACACGATGTGTGCAATTGGTTTTTCTTCTGTACTATTTGCATTAAAAGTGATAACTATCTGCGAAGAACATGATAGATCTCATGATATTGGTGGCTTAAGAGTACCAAGTAAAATAGCAGTTTGGGTTGAGCTAGGATTGATACATCTTTTAGTACCAAATTCTTCATTTATTGGTCATCTTGGTGGTATATTAGTTGGATGTTTATATTGCTATACATTTATTGGCGAATTAATTGATAATTTAATATGTATGATAACTGGAATTCCTGTTATACACGAAGAACAATTTTATAGGCGACGTAATTTAGGTTTTAGATAAAATTAAAATTTATATAAAAATCTAATACTTTTTAAGTTTACATAATTGTTTGATATATGGAAAAGTATTTTCTTTCATATAACTTATTTATTACAATTTGTAAAACATTTAAATTCACTTAAAATATAATTAAGAAAAGTGAAACTGTAAATTTCTCTTATATTTAAATTAATATAGCAAAAGATATTTATTTTTATAACAGTTGTTGCAAATAAACTTATTGAAGCATAGTGTAGGGTACTTCATATTATTTTATTATTAATTATGCAATATCCATTTTTCTTCTAATTATATTTATTTTAAATAAAAGTACATAAGTTAAATATTTGAAAACTTTTAGATAAAAAAAAGAAATAGTATAAATATTATAAATATTAATTATACGCAATACTGTTAGTATAACACGTCACAATGTTCATCAATTAAATGGAATGTCACTTTTGTATGTTTATTTTAGGCTTTGCATTATTCACTTCAATATCATTCATAATAAGACCACATATAATGATATAATAATAATACGTCAATAAAAGCCATATTACATATAGCATTGATACATCTTAGCGTTGCTGTAAATGAGGCTAAATCAATTATTTAATTTTCTAGATTAATTACATGCTTCTAATTCATTTATAATGTATATTTTTTCTCATAAGAAATTTAAATCAATCCTGATTATTTACTTGTATCACAGTTGAAGCGTACGATACAATGTACATCTTATTTTTTCACACATAAAACTGAAGTTAATAATTACTTTTTCTTAAATGATACATTACCATTGTGAAGTGATACTTTATTAGCAAAAATTACTTCTTTTTTGTACGAAGCAGCACAATAGATAACAATAATATGTGATTACAAAAGTTGACAGAGAAATATGTATTTGTAAAGACTGTAGATTTATTTTATGAAAGCATACATATTTACAAATATTTTACTGCAAAACTTTTACTGCACATGAAAATACATAAGTTGATCTCATACGAAATAGATCAGTTAAAGCACTTTTTTACTACTGCATTGAAAAAACTAGTGACAAAAAGTATAATAGAAAACAAATATATAAGTTATCAAAATTGAAACATAACATTTCAAATAAATGTTATTTAATATCTTTTATATTCATGTGTGACCAGATATACCTTTATTTACATTTCTAAGGGATCAGAAAATATTATTTTGATATTAAGATGATGTGATTTCTCCTTGAGAATACACTATTAAAAACTCATGTTTCACATAAGATGTATTGAGCATTTAAAAAAATTTTATGCTTTATCTTGTCTACCATACTTATACCCAGATAGATTTCTCAATCCCTTGAAATATATTTTGCACACAAATTGTGTGAAAAGAAAAAACAAGGACAACAAAAGTTTGTGAAAGTATGAATAACATGATAAATAGGTTTGTTTGTTTCGAGTGTGCCATTATTTGTATTTTACTTAAAATTATTTCATATATTACCTGTAAGTTTTCTAAATTATGTTCAGAATGTTTTACGATGAATTGCTCTAATACCATCTTCATCATACTCTCTTTTACTAACCCACATTTTCTTAAATGTATCTAAAGAGGCCAAAATAGATCCTCCAATCCAAGTACTGTATAGACGTTCTTGGGGAGCTGATATCTGTCATACATAATATATTGTGTAACTATGTTATGTCACTAAATACTTAAAAATTAAGCTTTAACTATATTTTATAATAATAGTAATTATCTTAAAAAACTTACCCTGATCTTTATATCTTTTGATGCCATTTTACGAATTTCTGACAATAGTCTATCACCAAAACCCTGAAAAAAATATGCAATTTGTTATAATTAACACACACACATACATCATGTTACCATTTACTTCCTATATATACATATTAATTTGTACATACACGAAACAGCGTGGATCCTCCAGATAATACAATATTTTGTAACAATACTTTTCTCAAATCTAAATCTGATTTTTGAATCGAGAACATTAGTACTTCGTGAATTCCTTCACACTCTTCTCCAATTAGATCTGGTCTAAAGAGCACTTCAGGAGCTCTAAATCTGGCTGGACCAATCTATTTTAAAAGAATATATTACTATGATATAAAGTAATTTATAATGCTAACAAAATAAATAATTTTATTACCTCTAAATGACTTCCATCAGGTAAAACATATTGAAATTTCTCAGTTTCAATCGTTTCCTCCTTTTGCGGATTACTTGCCAAGTAGCAAGATCGTTCTTTAATTGTTCTAACAATTTCAAATTCGGCTGTGGTTTTAAAATTTATACCCTCCTTACGTAGCAGTAGTCGTAAATGTCTTGTAACATCTCGACCTGCTATGTCTACCCTCATTATACTGTGAGGCATAGCAAAACCTTCATAAATAGGTACTGCATGCGTTACACCATCTCCAGCATCTAAAACTACTCCCGTAGTTCTTCCTGTGGCATATCTATTATACATGAATAAAAAGAAAAAATCATACAAATATTTCAAAAATTATATAACTGCATTATAAATTTCTCACTTACAAACTAAGTACAGCTTGCATAGAAACAAATAGAGCCGGGGCATTAAATGATTCAAAAAATATTTCTGCAGCTTTTTCACGATTTTTTCTGGGATTAAGTGGTGCCTCTGTTAATAAAACTGGATGTTCTTCACAACAAGTTGCTAATTGATCTTTACTATAAACATAAGTCCAGATTCTTTCCATATCGTTCCAATCTGTGACAACACCATGTTCCATTGGATAACGTATAGATAATAGACCACGATGTTCCTCTGCTATTGGGCCCACAAAAAGATCTCCTTCCAAAGCTCCAGCCATAACACGTACATGCTTTGGTCTTCCAATACTGTAAGAAATTGAAATGATAAAATATTAAAATACTAACATGAGTCTATAAGAGTGATAACATTTTAATTTATAACAGTCTAAAGTATGCTTAACAGAAAACTCTTACAATATAAGTACTGCCTAAGACTATGAAAATTTGCTACTCTTCGAATGACAAGCTTGAAGTCGCCACCTGTCATTAACCTCTAAACAAAGAGAGTTTCACTATGAATTTTAATGAACTAGTACAGATTAATGGACTTACTAATTTGAAAACCTGCATTTTGGTAATTGGTCACCTGCGAAACCAGCCTTGATAACACCAGAACCCTAAATAAGAAAAATTTTTTTCATAATGTCATTATCGATTTTAAATTGCAGAACGCATTCGCATTCAATGAAAATATCTCAATTTTACAATAAAACTGATATGGTATTAATATAGGAATAGAAAAAAAATATGTAGTATAATTAATTTTATTCTATAATATACTTATAATATATGATATTATATCCAAATATGTAGAAAAGTCGACAAAGTTTACGGCCGACAATATGGCCTGACTTAGAGTTTGACACATTTGCAGAACGACAATGAGAGTTTGTCTCCATTTAATCCTACACAATCAAACACTCACATTATCGATTACCACAGGTTGGTTGACAATCATGTCATAGGGCTCCATAATTAGTAGAAATACAGTTTTAATCTAAAAACTTCAAAAATTGAAGACCGTACTCCTGCAGTCACACACCTATTCTTTAGATGAGCTCTGGCGAGCTCTGAAAGAAATTATCGATTATTTTGCGAGAGAGAAATCACATCTCGAATCTCGCATGCGAGAGAGAAATCACATCTCGAATCTCGCATGCGAGATTCGAGATTACCTGACCATACGCTCGAAATTTAATTATTTGTTCGAATAATTGTAAGAAATTTTTAATAATACAAAAGCTTCATGGAAAAATGTTAGAACGTAAAAAAAATTATAGAATATTAAAATTGAGATATGATAGTAAATATATTTATTTAAAGTAAATTACAAATTTGAACAATTCACAGCCAGTGTCTGAAAGTGGCAAGATGCGTCCTTATCATGTTAGATCGTAAATTAAAAATCATAAATTCAATTCTTCTGTAAATTATATAATTTTGTATAAATTATTTTAATAAACTTTTTTGTAATAAAAAACAAATTCTTCTTCATTTTATATAGTTAAAAATGTGCATATTTTAAAAATATTACGAGTTAATATAGAATAATATAGAATAAATTTACATTAATATATATCTTTTTAAATTGGCTGTTAGAAAAAAAAAGGTAGAAATATATATTTATAATTAGAACATATTACAACATAAATCAAAGTGAGTTATTACATAAAATTTAAAATATTTTTGAAATAGGATCTGTATAATGTTTGTGTTACTGTCGTTCATGCCACATTCACATTATTCTATGTATATTACAATATTGTGTATAACTAGTACAATGATAATGAACATATATATTTGCCTTGTAAAGTGTGGACAGATCAATGCTATAATGTAAACTAAGTTTTCTATCTTTTAATTATTTTTGGTATCACTATATAAATAGAGAATTACACACAAATATACAAATATTTGAATATCAAATGGACTGTGCTGTACAAATTATTTATATACTATTTAACAAATAAAACTACATGTGAATTTTATTGTATTTAAAAACAATTTTATGAAATCAATTTATTATTATTATTATTATTATTATTATTATTATTATTATTATTATTATTATTACTATTTTAAAACTTTTTGTAACAAGATGTAAAAATCTTCATTAACTTGAAGGAATCTTCTTTTGTTTCTTCTTTCCTGTTTAATTATGTTAGTATCTAAGAATATTTTATATTTCATGAGTAATAAAATAGTCTTTAATAGATTTCTGCCATAAGTAAAACTACCAATGATGTCCAACCCGTAAATGGATGACTTCCTTTTCCATTACCTAATGTATCTCCATAATTTTCCCATACATAGCCACTTTGTTTGTATTGTTTAATAACATTTTGTATTATATTATGTCTGAGATCGTCATATACTTTTTTTGCTTTTAATTGGAAAGGTCCTTCAATTTTCGAATAGTAATGAGCAGCTCGAACTGTTAAATAATTTAAATTTATCCAAATAGTACCACGCCAATAGGGTGGATCATGCTCAGTATTGTATTTCATATAAAACGGCGACGTTTTTGCAAGTGATCTTAATCCATATTTTGTCCAGAGAAGATCAGGATCTGTTAGATCTTGTAGAACTTTTTCTAGTTGTAGAGAATTAGGATCAATAATGTGTAAAATAAACGGAAATAAAGATACATAACCAAAAGAAGAATCAATATATCTTAAAATTGGATCATCTAAGACAATTCGAATCATTTCTGAAGGTTGTGCATTAGATTGTAAAGAAGGTCTCTGTAAAACAACTTTATCTGTATGAAGACCATAATCAGAGTAAGTCTGTGTATTAGGTGACCAATGTAATTTACTCAACAAATTATTATCAGATAAGTAATAAAATGTTTCTTGGTATTTACTATAAGAATGATTCAAGATTTTAGTAATTTTAAACATAACATTTGCAGCAAATGCAATCCAACAACGTAAATCAACATGTCGTTCATGAATATTTGGGTGCGAAGCTCTAGGATAATCATCTAATCCGGATGTAAGAGTTTTTGGATTTAATTCTCTGATAGTATTGGCATCTCTACCACGCCATCTATATGTACTTGGCAATTCACCAATTTGTGTTGTATTAAACCAATTAAACCAAGCTTGAAGACGTGGATATAATTTGTCAAGAAGATGAAAATGCTTACTTAACAATTCTTGTTGTTTATGTTCGATAATATAATATAAAGTCAAAAAGAATGTTGGAGGATTTGCATTCGTATTCATCTGTGTTACGAATTCATCTGGAACTTTTGCCAATGCTTCAGAACCTAAGATCATTTCCCTTGGTATCCAACCTTCAATGTTCATTAAATCAAACCAATGACTTATAATATCTAGTTCAATTTCTAAGTCCCATGCTGATATAAGTAAGCCATGAAATCCTTCATCCCATAAAAAACCACGAGGGAAAAAGCTTCTACTAGGTACTGCAGTATATAAGGGTGCTTTCCAATAAGGCACAGGACCTTTGGTATGAACACTTTGAACTTGAGAACTTCCATAGAAATAACCTATGGAACCTATCATGTTAGAAAATGCCATTTTTGCAAAAGAAATTTCTTCATTAGAATAGCCTTTAGATTTTAATTTAAAAATACTCTCAAATTTTTCATCAAATAATTCGCGTTGCTTTTGTAATGCTTGATCATATACATCATCACTTAATTTATTTAATCTATTGGTAAAACTTTCTGATTCATAATTAATTTCAATTTCAAAAGGAACTTTTCCTGTTACTTGTGTAACAATAAAATTTGGTTTTTCCTTAGTTCCATCTGGCAATAATGAAAGTTGTTCACCAGATAATATTATATGTTTCTTGTTAGTTCCTTTATATGATGCTATTCTCAGATTCTTAAGAACAGTTTCCTTTAAAGCAGTTAAACTTGGTGATATTGTTGATAAGAATGAATGTTCTTCTATGGTACCTTTTGTGGCGTGTATATTAATATTAAAAGAGCCTAAGCCCTGTGTATTTCCTGTCATTCCTGTTAAACTATCATCATTATCATTATTCACTTCAATCCATCCTTTAGTATTTTCCTCAGTAGCAATGTAAAATAGCAAAGAGATTTCATGTTCAAGTTTTTTGGAATTTTTAGAATTTACACTAATTTTTGTTGTCCAATCTCCACCATATTGACCATTTAATCTTTTAACAAATGTTGTCGTTAAAATTACGGATGAATCTACTATTTCTTGGACTCCGAACGTCCTTCCATCGTGTTCCAACCAACCATATCTATAGTTAAACTTAATTAATGTATTCCATCATAAATTAAAAATTAAAAAACATAAGAATATTATATTACCTATCTAAATTATCACCCTGTTCACACCAATGCCTGAGACCAGTACCATCTTGTCGTAGATGATGCGGAGAATACCACATTAGTCCAGTTACCAAAGAATGTGGATCTCTTGTTTTCATTCCAAAATAAACATTAGGTCTATATGTACCCCAATATCTATCCGGTATATCTAAGCCAGCCATGGTTACCAGCTAAATTATATTTAAAACTAATTTTAGTTAATTCAATAAAACCTTTAAATAGTTCAAATATCTATTTAAAAAAAATTTCATACCTTCTCTATATTGTATGGTGTATTTACTCTAGTTTCAAGATAACCTCTATAGCTGAACCATGCAGCAATGCCAATGCATGCTGCAGTAATTATTGAATTAAATATTGGCAATTTAGTTTTGACATCTTTTTTAGTATTAAACGGATTATTGGTTGATTTGCTTTTTGGCTTTATTATTTTTTCTTGAGTTTTGATTTTAGCCATTTTTCTCTTAAAAAAAAAATATTATTTTTACAGTATCATTATTATTATTCTTTTTTAAATATTATATTGTAAATGTACGTATCGAAAACATTAGAATGATATCTTTAATAAATCTTAATAATTACAGAATTTTTAAGTTGATTATAGGTTATAATATATACTTAATGATTACTGGTTGTTTTTGATATTATAAAACCATTAGGTACTATGTTTACTTTTATTAAATAATAAATTTAAAAAAAACAAATATATAATGACACAACGTATATAACAGTACCCGTAAATTACACGTATAGAACAGTAACTTAGAAAAAGTGTATATACCGCATGTCGAGTACTATTAAATACTGCATTATCAGATTACATTTTATATTACTATACATTCGTTGTTTATATATAAGATTCTATCAAATCAAATCAATGATTATAATAAACATACCAAAAAATATAATAATTTATAAATAAAATTTACTGCATTATATTATAGATAATTTACACACAAAAATAGTAACACAAAAAATCGAACATAAGATATAGTTTTATATGAAGAAATACAAACGCATATTTTTTTTATTTAACATTATTTTACATATAATAAATACATTCATCTCCAATAAAAACCATTCAATTTTTAATTGAAATAATTTTATCAAATAACTATTAAATTTATTTTTTTCACTAACCCTGGTTTTATAACGGTTTATATCATCAATGAGAACAGACGCAATTCTTGGCAGATTTTGATAAACAAGGTCTCATTTTAAAGATAAATCTTTTGAGTATAGCTCTTACAAGGAGATAGGGCCACCTCCGATTTTGATAAGCTTTCACGTAGTGAAAGAGGACGAAAAATTAGCAGACATGTATTTTTTCTTAGGTGTAAATACTCGATTTTTGAAAAAAGAAATGATCATTTTGTTAAAGAAACAATTGATTATCAACTTTCTCGTTCTATTTCGAAGTAATTGAATTCGCAACGCAGTAGTTAAATCCATCAACGAATTTTTTTTCTTATTCTTCTTACTCTATTGTGAATATTATATAAATAAACGATAGATACATTCTTTTTATTACACAGCAAAGCTTTTTTCATCCATCATCAGGTCAGATCAAATTGACTGATAAGAGCTCCATCATATTATTTTGAATGCAACATAATATGAAAATTATTATTTTTTTCGCAAAATTTATTATATGTAGAATACAAATCGTATCCAAAATAGTACTTTGGATAACATTGCTTGAATATTTCAAATTCTTTTATTGGAATTGGTTGCTACACTGCAGAAGCTAATCTTTTGCATACATTCTCCCGAGGACAATATCTACAGGGACCTCAGGCACGTATCCAATATAACTGTATAATATATCCTACTAAAATTGTTAATTACTTTTTGTTCGAAAGGTGGTTGACTTCAGCGACAGGTATGGTCAAAATATGAACTACAAACGCAAGCGGAGAACGCTATTTATTCCTTCCCGAGTTCGCGATCCTTCGACCTGGAACTAGCTGAAAAGAAATAAGGAAAGAAAAAAGAATATGTATATATATATATACTACTTATGTGAAAGATAAAATTCTGAATTTAATTTAATTTAATTTAAGAAAAACAAAAGAAAATAAAAAATTCTGGATACTGATCTAAAGAAATATTATTTTCTCTGAAAAAAATATTATATTAGTAACGAGTGGCAAAACTTAGAGAAATTGACATACATCCCGTTCTGTTTGTTTTAGCTCCATGTACATTTTTATTCAATGCACTTTTAGTGGTCCCTACAATTGCCATATCTTATACGTTTCGTAGGTATATGACTTTAATATAGAACTCGATTTTATTAAAATAAAATTATGAATTTAATTGAACTTTAGAAAAGAAAAAATGTGCAGAATTTATCAATCGACTTTAACGTAAAACTTGATTTTATTAAAATAAAATTATAAATTTAATTGAACTATAGAAAAAAGAAAATGTGCAACATTTATGTCTTGATTTCAATAAATGCATAAAATATGAAATAATCCTTTCGCGTACGCGTGGCAATGTGAGACCGGAGACGGAATGTTACGTCGAGGTATTTTCCAAATCTACATCCATTACCATATAAGAGCATTTTGAATGACAACATGGTAAAATTAAAATATAACTAAAAGCCATTCTCGAAAGATTCTGTGGAACCTTCGAAAATAATTCAATACCATAATAGTTATACTCTTGAGCTACAGTTTATGAGGGTCTCTTCGGCATATAGCCTCTTCTTTGCTTCGTGCCCTAACCTAATCGATTATCACTCAAAAACTGTAACAATAAAATTCAATTCTAAATTCTAAGATATGGAGGAAAATCCTAACATAATCCTAACGAATCTGAAAAATATAAATCTTATCTTTTTGTACAGAAACTGATTACTATCTTCTTGAGAGATAGTTTTTTTTGCAGCATAGGAGAAATTAGAATTAGTATATTAATTCCTGAAAATCCTAAACTAAAAATTCATTAATTTCTACGACTACGGAATATGATTCTACAAGTCTCTTTGCTTTTTAGCAAATACTCTACTCGACTTTCCTCTTTCAAAAGCAATAACTCTATTGAGACTTTTATCAATGATTAAATATTTAATTAATAGTTATTTAAAAATATAAAGCAAATCCTTCGACGCTCTTTCTTACAAGCGAGTATTTTTATTATTATAAAAAAATCATGCACAGTTTCGCTTGTAATCCAGGGATTATCGATCGCGACGTCTTCTTGCTCATTCTTTATTAGAACTAGTAAATATCGATTCTTTACTATTTCTGTGTGAGAAAAATATTTAAAAATGTATTAAAATGTTAAAAATTTCAAATAATTATAAATATGTTCAAACAAGAAGACACTATCCTGATCTAATAAATAAATCAAAAAATAAGAAACCATTCACGAATAAATCTTCGAAGAAATTTATTCGTGATCATTTAATGCTCTTTTATTAATTAATTACAACCAATCACTCGTGCCGATTCGGATCTTTCATCCTCAACATGATTGAGCCATTGGAGGAACTTAAAAATTCACTCACTACTTAAGAAGTTCTGCGATGGCTCCAAAACATTCGTCCGCAATTTAAATTGAAATTGAGGATGGATGATTCGTAGGTGGTTGAAAATAAGATAAATCGATATCGAAGTTAGTCGAGATCCTCTTCAATGATGCACTGATTCTATTACACAGTAGTGATTTTTTAACGAACGGTCACTGAATTTAATTCGCAGAACTCTACTATCTTTTATAAATACAGTCTGTGTGATTGTTAAAAAAGTAATAAACTTTGCGAACAAAACACTGACTCTAACGACTGCGTTGCACGCAGTCGATGCAAAAACACTTGTTGTTTAATTCGCGAAACACAAATGTACAAATACTGCTATTACTATGCGATATTTTTATTTTAACGATGCAAACATTCGATTACTTTATTGTTACACGCGCGATTATAATGAAGATCTGAAAAAGAAAAATACAAACAAAATTATTAGTATCACTTTTATAACAAGAAACTATATAAATTATTCAAGAAATGTATGATATATAAATATACTTACTTTTAGTCTCCATAACTACTTGCAGGAATTTTGAGAGAGCTTCAATGATTATTTGCCGAAATCCAAAGGAAGAATGATCCAGTAACAGTCAAAATCGATCTGAGGTTCGATTTTATTGACGTCACATGTAGCCAATCACCCCAAGATAAAAATTTTGTTAAGGATTGAAATTTAAAATAAAACTTATTCTAATTCTAACGCGCGTTATAGTCTTTTTAATGATTAAGCGAATGTATTATTGTTTAAATATTATTTTATTATACTCTGCATACATTAAAGATTGTTTAAATAATTGAAAATTTATCGAAAGTATTAATTTATAAGTTTTCACGTTTAGAAACAGAGAGCTTCGGTATGCACTGGTTGCAGTACGAGAGAAAACTAAGTCGGTAATCGTTAAAGTTAAAAAAAAGCGTATTTATGTTTATATTATACAAGATCAACTACCTCGAGATTAAAATTTTAAAGTATTGAAATTTTATACTAAAATTATTTTAAGTTTCTCGCGTGTTACGATCTTTTTCATGTTTAATAAAAATGTACTATTGTTTAAATATTATTGTTTAAATATTAGTTTATTCTACACCGTATACTTTAAAGACTGTTTAAATAATTGAAAACTTATTGGAAGTATTAATTTTTAAGTCTTTACATTTAGATAGAGAGAGCTCTGTTGTTTGCTAGTCCGAAAGCAAGAGAAAATTGATGCGAAAACTCCCAAAGTCAATCAAAAGTTTGTTTTTGTTGATATTAGATGAAGGTAACGGCTCTGAATTCAAAATTTAAATATATTGAAATTGTTAATTAAACTATTAATATTATTTCTAATATTATTCACCAATGGAAGTTTACTAGTATATAAAATTTTGAACATTTAATGTAATCTTAATAATATATACATATATAAAATATATATAGTTTGAAAATAAAGTAATGAGAAATAAGTTTTAAAAAAAGGCTTTATTCACATATTTGATCAACTATTCTTCTATTATTATAAAATAATAAATACACGCTACTTTCTGAAAACAATATCGAGATATATCATATGACATTTCTTTATTAGTAATCTATATATTCAAAAAAGTAGGATCCGTGTATGTTTCTTGCTTACTTGTGTTAGATGTGTTTATATCTTCACACATACAAACATTACTGTCACGCAATGACATCTTTTTCGTTGTAGATAAGCACAAAGGGATAAAATATAATAAATAGAAAGAGAAAATAGGTCGCATCTGTTTAAAAGTATTTACTCATATAGACGACATAATGTATTATTGACCCATGAATATTATATTATATATATGTTTTATATTCTATTATCAATGTTTGCACATTGATGTAATTTTTTTCTCCAAATCAAAACTTACATTTAAAATCTTAGATCGCTTAGATATATTTTTAAAAACTTCAGTAAAACAACACTTTATATACAATATTGGCAATGTATCTTCCTTTTTCTTTTTTTTTTTTTGTTTTTTTTGAACATTTATATCAAAAACCAAAGATTTTTTTTAACATGAACAATCGAATATAAGTCTGCCAATAATAGTTTTATTATAACATTTTGAATAATAAACAATGCTCTGAATATATGTATTCATTGCAATAAATTTAAAATTACATAGTATAACTTACATATGTTTTATGCTGAACAACAATATAGTGATGCAACAATGATATAACAAATTTATCTTTTTTAGACATAGAAAACTTAAGTGTAGTAGAACATTAGGTCCATAAAATCGTTGTTTGTGTAAAAGGCATATAATTCAATATATATGTATATATGTATTAGGTGCCTTTTTTAACGATTAATGAATTTATGATCAAAAAGAAATAAGAAAAAAATTATATTTTATTTACATAGGAAAGTCATTGGTATAATGATACCACTTATATTAGAATACTTTTCATAATCGTTAAGTATCAGTTTTGATAGTAAATATATTACTGTAACATTAATATATTTATATATATATGTATAGATATATGTATGTACACACACATATACATACATATATAAATAAACACACACATACATATATATATATATATATATATATATATATATATATATATATATATATATATATATAGCTTATCATAGTACATATGATTTGTTTATAGTAACAATTCTATTTCTTAATTTTTTTTTTTCAAGAACTATGTTAAATCTAAATAATTAAATTAATAACTATAAAAGGAAGCTAAGCAAAACATATAATAAAATATAGTTTAAATGCTTCCTCTTTGCATCCAACTCATTTAATGATAAAGTGATAATATGACTAATATATTCATCATCTTGGTGCATAATATTGCTTTGTCTTTGGCTTGTCATAAATATATTTTAAGAACATAATACTAGATATAAATACATTTTGAACAATGCTAATGAAAATTTGTTATATAATTTGTAAATTAATGGTGTGTGTGTGTACAAAATATTTAATTTTATTTATCGCAGACAAAATCAGTATGAATAATAAATATATCTCTATAAACTTGGATAATAATATTAACAGTATTATGTATTGCGATATGAATAAATAACAAATTTTTTTGTCATTTAGGAATTTGATTGAATGTTAACATACCTAGTGTCGTTTCTTTTCTACAGAAAAAATTACAAGTATGTTCATGAAAATATTTCAGACTAGAAAATTAATAGATATGAAGAAATGTTCGATTAAACACGAGCTAGTGTAATAGCTAATGCATATTTTTTATACTAAATGTATTTCTTTTATTCTACGTTAAGATCATTATGCATTCGTTTTTTTTTTCTAATTAATAATCCATATAATTATAAATGTATTTTTCTACTTAGATAATCTATAAAAAAAGAAATGTTGAGAAATGTATTTTCTTTTATTTTATAGCATTAATTCTTTATTGATGTTGTTATTAGACTTGACTGAATATTTGAAATGTATTCTTTCTCAAATTATTACTAATTATCATATGATTTATATATCAAGCTGTCATACCTGTAGTTTACTGTGAAATTTTTTTGCACATCTGTATACATATATTTATATTTCTTATACATATATGTGTGTATATATATCGAAAAAATGATTGATTGTGTTCAGTTGGTATGGTATTATGTATTATTTAATTTAAATTTGAAGTATATACTATTATTAATTCTCTCTACTTTTCTTAGCTGATGTTAAATGGGGACATGTGATACTTGCAGTTTTATAATATACATGAATCATACTTACTACCTTATTTAACAAAGCATAATTCATATCGAATTAAATCACAGTATAATAGATTTTGTAATGGAATACATAAATTAATAGAAATTAAAATTTTCGATTATATTACTATTATGTTAATAATAATAATTTGGATTTTAATTAAAATTAAAAAGTATTGCATGATTCATAAAGTGATAATATTATATCTTTGCAAAAACTTTGCAAAAAAAATAAATAGTTGTAATAATATATTTATAATCATTCAAACATTTTAGAAAAGAAATATGTTGTCGTTTAACATCGCTGATATTCATAAAAATTATTTACGATTTTTTTTTATAGCATGTGCTCAACTTTCATGTATCATGCTTCAAACTTGTATTATTACTGTATTGATACAATCAGGCAATTATATTATCATTAAAGTTTCTTTTTACAATCAGTAACATATAATCTCACTATTTCCTTTGACATACAATTTTCTCTAAAATGAAACAAAGGTATCAAACATTTATATTAATGTGTTTTCTTTAAATATAGAATTATTTTTTAAATTATATAAACAATATTTATGAGAATAAATTGTATGTTAATATTATATGATCAAAAGATATTATTAATTAAGACTAATTATGTCTTGGCAACATAATAATTTGTTATTTGTGTTATGAATCATCTACAGAAGTTCTAGTACTTATACAACACAGAATGTAAAACTTAATATTATATCTTACAACATGATAAGCTAGAAGTAAAATGCACACAAGAACAATTTTCATATTTTTGTTTCACAAAAAATATAAATTTGTAAACAATTCATAATGATTTTTGCGGCCAGCGCATATATAATTGAATACCTTGTAATAGATAACTAAGAGAATGTTGTATTCTTATTTCTTGATTCCATTGCATTAACTTTGACATTCACTTAATATCATTTACTTAACATCCAATTGCCTTGTCTCTTAAGATAGGAATTGACAATATCACAACGCAAGTGGGCAGACAGATCAGCTCATTATTTATTCCATACTTCTGCAACATGTACTGTATCTTATTCGTTTGCTTTAAATGACATGAGTCATATTTTATTATAATATAAAAATAGTTTAGTAAAATTTTTAAATTTCAGATAATTACATTTTTTTATAGAGAAATAGAAATTATTAATTGATGTATAAAAAAATAAAAGTACAGTAAAAGATTTTTTATATTCATATGTGTAAATTTTAAATGATATTATGTAGAAAAATACTGCACTTTAATAACCAAGTTAAAGATTATTGTTTTGATACGAGTCATTATGCAGAGATATGAAAAATTTATTAATTGTAAGTAGTGAACTACTTACAAATTAATATTAATGTGCTGATTTGACTGACCAGTTGCGTTGATTACGGTTCATTTTCTTAAACTATCTTTACTACTTGCTCGGCTAGTTGAAGCTGTGCTGGATTCACCTGGACCACCAGCACCACCAGCATCTCCATTAATACTGGATCCAGCAAGTGATGCTGTTGGAGTTACCGAAGCGGAACGTCTTCGTACTTTTGTTAATGCTTTATCTAGCCTTTGTATAAATGCATCAACATCTGATCTTTTCATACCTAAAGCTGCAGCAACAGTTAGGTATGGTACTGGATAATTACTGTTATGAGCTCCCCATCCTAAAAATACGATTACAAAATATAGATAAGTGTTCAATGAAAAACAAAGAAAGGCGATAATAATGATTATAACCTTCAAACTTGTGCGAAACAATGTGCTTAGAGTCTGTTGTAGTGATTACTCTAGTACCACTAACATTACGAAGGAACAACATTGATCCTAATGTTGTAACTTGCTTATTATCATGTTGATGACTTAAACACTGTAATGTCATCCCCATTGATATTGGATTTCCTTTTGTATCTAATAAACGTTCTCCATGCCTTGCTGCTAATTTTCCAAGTTCCTCTTTAAGATAAGAATACATTTCTTTACGCTCGGCAATAAGTTGCTTATAACCTGCTATTCCAAGGCTCAACAATGTTATCATAACATCCATAGTAGAACTTGCACTTGCACGACCTGGATACATTTTTGATATACGATCCAAAAGGTTTTTATCAAATGATCCGATTACTGCACCACCCACGGGTACAAGAAAATTTTTATCTGTACTTTGAACAAATGCATCAACGCGACCCTTACGCGATGCTTCTTGTATGAGACGCATACATCTTGTACTCTGTAACCTTTTAACAATATAGTAAAATGTACCTAATCTTTACCTGTATTAGAAATATTTAGAAACTGTTAAAAGGACATTGCTAAATTCTTACCCATAAGCATTATTTACTAAGTGGGGTATATTATATTGCGTACACAAAACTGCAATTAAATCAACTGAATCACATGCTCTAGGTGCAAAGCAACTTGTTGTTGTAAGTACACAAGCTACACTTTCTCCAAGAGCTACCATCTGGGCTTCGAGTCTTTGCATATCTGTTTTTAATTCATCTCCAACTATTTGCATTTCAATTACTACAGGTTCTAAACCTGCTGTAATTATAGACTTGAAACTTGATTTTTGATCGATTCGAGGCCATAAAACATACTTTGCTCGTGGTCTACCTTGTTTGAGAGTCAACATACATAGTACTAAACTCATGCCTGTAGCCATAGGAGATAAGAAACAACCAGCTATACTTTTTACGCCTACAAGTATAAATGTTTAATTACATTTTTCTAAAAATAAAAGAATATAATACAGAAAATATTCCTTTTCTTACCCATATAACGTATTACTTCCAATACCAAAGCATTTGTCAATTTATACATGAGACTGCTACCAGCAGCTTTTGGTTGTACTTCTTCTAGATCACCTGATCTACCAATTCCATGTCCCATGCGAAAATGTCTTCTTGCTACTATACTTGATGCAATTCTTGCTTCACGTTCTCCGACACTACAGTTAGAAGGAAAATTGTTGCTATCCATTTGCGAAAGATCAGAAAGAAAAGCTTCTATTGTTGCGTCATCCCATCCCTCTTCTGGCCATTGTCTCTATATTTTGTAAAAATTTATAACATACATTTCTATTTACGAATAGGAATATATAATTCGATATATTATTTTGTATCTACAAGTAATACATACATGTTCAATAAAATGTCTTATATGGTTTTCGCGAGTTTTCTTTGCATTTAAACCTTGTTGCACATACGTAGAAGGTATAAGCTTTTCTGCCAAACTGAACGCTTGATTATTCATTTTTCAGACTGGCTTAATACTCTTACTTTGCAAATATTATGTAGATCGATGTCTTAGTACACCATTGCTTGATAATTATTAAAAGAAATTGCAATGAATTATTATTGATATATTATAAAGAATTGTATTTCACTTATAACTATTATCTTATAATATGATCAACAAATATTGTGTACTGAACATTAATCATATTTACATGTTTAAAAATATGTGCAAAAAAACTATATTTATAATAAATCACAATTAATTCTTCATTTAATATAAAACAAATCTATATTGAATGATAATATGCAATGAATAAATATAATATATCTAACATCTAAAAGAAATAAATAAAAATATAACATTTATTAAAGAGAATAATGTTTCAATGACAATAAATAATAAAATCAACTAATATAGAATGAATATTTATTACAGTGTAATGTTAGATCCTAGAATTATTGTAGAAAATGTATTCTAAATGTAAAAACATATATAAAATATCAATTTTTACCTATATAAATGAATAAAGAAGACTAATAAAACACAAATGGGATATGTGGAAAAAAGATTTATTAAGAAATTGGTAACAAAATAGAAATAATAGATTAACTTAATGAAGCCAATATTCGTATAGTACAAAAATAAATATTTATTTAAATATAAATAAAAATAATATTAATTACATGATAAAAGATATGACGGGAAAAATATTGCTCACTGAATATCAGAAATAACAATAATAAATGCGCAGTATTAAATTTAACGAAACATATGATAAAAGACGAGATAACACACACACGACTTATATTACAAAATTATAGCATTTTTTTAATATATAACTATAAATAAATAAACGAATAAATAAATAAACAAATTAAATAAATAAAAAATAAATAAACAAATAAACAAAAAAAAGAAAAATGTTCTTAAAAAATTTCTCTTTCTTTCTCTCTCTACACACATACACACACACACACTTTCATTATCTCACATGGAGAGGAAGGTTATGTTATGTCATCGCACTAATTGGGTCCCTAAAGGATAAAATATTAAATTGTGAGAAATATCGAAAGAAGAATAAAGTAGGAAGGAAAGAAGTTGTAACGCAAGGATTTCGATTGTCGAATTGTCATGCGAAAAAAGTTCGTTGATTTTTCGACGAGATGCTTTTTAAAATATAATACGTTTATAAAACGAATTAAGAGTTGACGTAGAAGAAAAAATCACCGATTAAAAAGTGGGTTGGGCCGCAAGCCCAAGAGTGTCAAAGTTACGTTAGGTTCCCGCTCTCCCGATAGATAGAAAGCATCCCCAAATAATACGTGGAGAATGTCGAGAAGACCTCGAAGATATATAATCATAAGAAGAAAATATATTTTTGAAAAAAAGGACTACATGTGTCGATACCCCACACTCGTGGAAGCTTCCAAAGGATTGTCAAAACGACGGACAGAGATAATAGTCCAAGACGAAATTATAGGTTATGTTACGTCGAGGTCACCTAAATCGGATTAATTTTACGCAACAGAAACGATGCAACGTAATTGCTCGTGCCCAAGAGAGTCGAAGTCTACGTTTCAATTGTGCTCAACGCAATGAGTACTACGGACGCGTGGAAGTTTGCGAAAATTGCGAAGTACGTGCTTTTACCTCGGATTTTGGCGTTCGGGCAACGGCGGACGGACGGTTTACACACGGCGCTACGGACGAATTCGTCGTCCGTCGCCTCGACAAGTCAAAGTGATCCGCGTCTTATCCGCGCTTCGACTATCCGGCAGGTGCAAATCATTTCTCTGATAATTATATTATCATTAGTATATACCATCTTCTTTTTCATTTCACGATCATATATCGATCGCTTACATCGATCGAAGAAAAATGCATTTCAATTATATTTGATCTTTCCTATCTTATATTTTTCCTTCCTTTTTCTTTATTCAATACTTAAACGTGTCTATTTCTTCTTTAATATAATTTTTTTAAACATACTCCTATTCCTATCATTCTCTATTATTCATTTCTATTTTGTTAATTCTATTATGAGATCAATGATATACAATCGCAAAAAATGGCGCGTATATTTCAAAACAAATTGCGCGCGTAAATATAAAATTTTTCTATCATACACATGCAAATATTACGTTGGTGATTTTAATTTTTCTCATAGATTCACTACGATATTTTTTATCGATTGTCCAATATAGTATATATATATATATATATATATATATATATATATATATATATGTATTTGAATTAAATATATGAATGAGATGTGTATAATGAAATTATCAATGAATCATCGATTGATCTCCTATAGAATAAATCATTGACAATCAAATTGTCATTCGTAAAAAATCATTTGTTAGAATTTATCGATACGAAGTTATTGATTTCGATCGAAATTATGTATAGATTCCATGATATACACTTATACAAATTATTCTCGTATTCTCATTGGTCAATAAAAAAAATGTAAGACCAATTGTTTCATCGTCCAAGTGAATTTGATTCGCTTTACGAAAGATGTTTATATTATCTCTCCTTTTCTTTCGTTGTCAGATAAACGAGGATAATATATAAGATTTGGCGCGTACCTAAAATTTAGAATGTATGAATCAATATAGTAACATTTTCGACTGTTCGATTGGTATACCTGCACCGAGGTCAACGCAGTTCAGTGAATTGACCTCAGTCTGCGACAAATCTGCACAGTGTGTGGTTGTGAGTTGTTTTTTTTTTGATATATGTACCTACCGATGACAGATTGGCGCCCGATTAATTCTATTTAGAAGTTTTCAAAGAAGACTCTTTAAATTACGCTGTATTTTTTTTCAAAAAATTCTACGTAAAACTAACGATCTTGCTAGGTACAAATTTTAATTCAATTTATCATTGGAAGCGAGAACAAAAGAAATGGCTGTTCGTACAATTTTCGAGCGTTATGAGAACGGAAATAACGATAAAATAGAAAGAATCATTTGATCGTTTAATTTCTCGATTTTCATCGAATTGATAATCGTTTCTTGCTTTTCCTTTTTTTTTTTTAATTATCCTTCAATATCATATCTACTATCTTCGCATCATAACGATAACATATGATACCATGTCTCATAGAATTTTATATATTATCACGATATTTCTTTTAAATAAATATTTATGGAAATATTTATTTAGAAGGGATATTGTGATAATGATAAAAAAAAAGTGTTATTCAAAGTTCGGTATAATCAGAATGAGCGAGTATCTGCGAGAATCCTGCTACTTTGCATCCGATAGTAATGTCCAATTATTGAGATCTTAGTTATTCTCGTGTTTTCAAGTACATATGTTATTTCCTATTATTTTCAATTATTAAATTCTAAATTATTTCGTAATAATAACTGACGATCGCAATAGAATTGATTTTCATGGAAAAAAATAAAAAAATAAAAAAAAATAAAAATAAAAATAAATAAAAATAAAAATAAATAAAAATAAATAAATAAAAAGTACGATCTAACTCGTACTAAAAGAAGAAACGACGCGTTGGTAAACGTCTATTGCGAAATGTTGCAGCTTTTGTAACAGCCTAGTTAACCTAACTCTTTTTCACGTCTTATTGCAAAATAAATTGTTTAAAATATTCTTATAAATAATATTAAGAACAATTAATTCTCGATGAATTAAAAAGTCAATATAATAAAAATATGTTTATTGTTCGTTGACAAAATAATATAACTTTGAGAAAGGGAAAGTTTGTCAACGAACACGTTATTGTTTGTTTCTTAACATTTTTACAGTTGATCATGGAATTGGAGAACTGTAATTCGCATGGTGATCATGGAAACGTATCACCATCGACACCGCAAAATGATAATGATCCTACAGGGCATAAGAAATGGTACCGGCAAGCTAGTCAAAGGTTAGTAAATAATTCCATTAGAAAGTTTCATTGTAATCGTATCTCTTAATGTCACATCGAAAATATACCGTCTTATATTTGTCTTTTTTTTCTTCTCTTTTCTTTTCTTTCTTTTTTCTCTCTTCTCTTATATTCTATCGTGTGCTACGAACTGACTAATAAATATTATTCATGATGGGAGTAACGAACGAGTCGAATGCTACTCAAAAGATATTTTATCTTCGAATCGTCGATAATGTAAGAAGTTACGAAAGAATAAAGAAAGTATGTCATGACGTGATCCAAACTTGCTGCATTGCATCTTTGTATACTTGTGCGCGAGCGTGCTACTATGTTTTAATGATTAAAGACGCGCGCGTCCACATACACACACATATACATATACACAACATATGACGCAGTTAAAAAATTCAAAAACAAGGAAGTAAAGTTAGGTCATGGTCGTACAATTAAATTCATGGTCGGTGATGTACATGATTAGCGGTTCGAGGGAGGAGAGGGAATAGAAAGATTCAACTATAAATAAACGTTCGATACATGTGCAAAATTTTTATTTTTTTTATTTTTTTTTATTTATTTACTTTTTCGTTTTATCGTCGTTATTATCCACGTCGGTGGATAATCTGGATAATCTATCGATGTATTATTCATCCTGTAGTAGTAATTTTATTTTTGGTAGACTTGATCTTTATCGATTACATAATTTGATATTTTGTGTGGTACCGTTCACTAAAGACTTCCTCTTTTTCTCTCTTTCTTTGTCATACACACATATACATACACACATACACTCTCTCTCTCTCTCTCTCTCTCTCTTGCTCTCGCTTTTTCTCTTTCCATTTCTATCTACCTGTCTGTCTGCCTGTCTACTTGCCTACCTCCCTCCCTCCCTGTCTGTCTGTCTATCTATCTATCTTTCTTTTTGTTTCTCTCTCTTTCCCTCTTTCTTTCTCCCTCTTCCTCGTCCCTTTCTCTCCCTTTCATGAAACATGAAGGAGAAGCAGATCAAAGATATTTCTGGAAAAGCATATAACTTGTTGAAAAGAGAACGAAAATCTAACTCGATTCTCGAAATGAAACAAATTTATAATACGTTTATGTTTTATGAAAGATCCTATTATTGTCTGCGATTATTTTCTTTTTTCTCCCTTTTTTTTCTTTTTTTTTTTGGAAACATTCTAACCATCTTTCTTTCACCATTGTTATTTTTATCATGCTTCTTATTCTCCTATTTTTACTCAAGAAACGTACGATTAAACGATCGTACACGATTGTATTATCATTGTTTTGTACTTGGAAATGAACATAAAGATCATTTAGGAATGATAACTCGATAGGAATAATGAATCATCGAAATTTTTCTTCACGTGAAAGGCTTTGAGAATTAACGAAAAAAGAAAAGATTTCGTGAGAAGTCATTCGCATTGATTTATTCGTAGAAATTGAGATACTGTAGCAAGAAACGCGCGTTCGCGCGTGTGTACTTGTCATTATTTAAATATGATTATATATATATTTTTATATATATACTTCAGATTACATATATATACTTATATATATATATATATATATATATATATATATATATATAATTATAATTATATAATAATAATAATAATAATAATAATAATAATGATAATGAAAAATATATATATATATATATGTGTATGCATATATGTATATGTATGTATAATACATCTAATCTCATCTATCTTTGGACAATTCTTCTTGTTTGTATTTTCATTGATTTACGAACATAAGAAACACTGCCTTTGATATTTGTTATAAGTCGTCGTTTTTTTCTTTTTTTCTTTCTTCTTCTTCTTCTTCTTCTTCATCATTCTTTCTTTTTTATCATCATACAAATGACCTTTGGCGATCCATAAAGAGTCTGCTTATCACAATCACTTATTTACATTTATAGTCTTCCACTTGTTTGTTCGTTCATTTGGAAAATTTATCTGACATTCTCGATCATCAATACTCATTATTTAGTCGTTTGTTCAACCGATCAGATCAACAGTGAAATTTTCATTCCTGAAAAGGATTTAGAATTTGATCACACAAATCTGTGTTACTTTGTTATCTTTAATCATTGTTCTTTTTTACGTGGAGTAAATAATTTGTGTCATCATATTGTATTATGAATCACCAAAACGTTGATTTAGTGATTACATCGTCCTGTTGTCTTGGTAATTATATATTCAAAAAACAGAAGACATGTTTTTGTGTTTGTATACACACACACCAAAATATGTTACTATATATATACACGCATGTACGAAGCCTTATTACAAATGAAAATAATTTTGTGGAGTAGGCCGAAGAATACAATTTCCCCAAGATGAGACAGTTTTCCCGGAAGAATTACTTAACAGGAACATACTTGGTTTTAATTTATCTCACGAAAGAATCGATCTGAGCAGATATGATCGTAATGAGAATGATCTGGATAGTTGTAAGGATGGAGTGTATAGGATATGGAGTCATAAGAGGGAACTAGGTCACAGGTAAAGTTCAATCAGTACGTTTTGTGAATGGCAAATAACGTGGAAAAAGAATACTAGAAAAGATGAAAGGTTGAACGAGATGCGAAAAACACAATGAAATTTTTAAAATATCAATTAACATATTCCACGTGAAAAATGAATTAAAAATGGGAGAAAATAAAAAGAAAAAAAAATAATAATAAATAATATCGAAGTTAGAGTTTGTTTTAATATACATAAGAAAAAAATGCATAATTCTTTTTGTCCTTTATATAATTTTGTATAATCCAAAATTTGGTCGAGATTTAAAGTTAATGAAATTTTTATACGATAATAATATAATATTTGTATTCGAGTTCATTACGTTCGAAATCAATGCTATATATATATATTTTTTTTTTCTTTAACCGTCGTTGCTTTCGCTTACGCACATTATCATGATTCTTCCAGCAATGTTATTAGGAGAACTGAATATAACGCATAGTCGCCTGAAAGTTCTTTTATCGACTAGTTGATAAAAGCTAGCACATCAATCATCGTCGAAAATCGTGATTTATTAAGAAGATTAGTGAGATGACGTTTACAAATTTGCGCTCTTTTGTCGCCAAATGGCATAAGGCCACCGTCGTGTTCACGAAGATATTTAACAAGGGGTATAAGATTAAAAGGATTATACGATGAAATCAAAAAGTTAAGCCAAATACGAAGGATTCTTAATGCTACGTTTACTCGTTGAATCTTGTTCTTTCGCCAAGAGTCCATCACTTTAGTGCGAAGATGCATTGCATGTGCTTCGCGTTTTAGTTAATAACTCGATTCTTTCTCTAAACTAATCCATCGTTCTCTAGTGATATTCATGTTTTCTTAAAGTTTCAATTTAGTCCGTGTTCATTGCTTTGTCCTTTCACTTTTTATTATTTTCCTTCATTCAATACGATCTATGTTACGAGAAAATTTCAACGAAACGAGAGTATAAATATATACACATGTGTGCGTGCGTGTGAGTGTGTGTGTGTGTGTATGTGTGTGTATGTGTGTGTATATGTGTATGTGTGTGTGTTCTCTCTGTTATCATTTATTTCCGTATAAATTTCGATAAGAAGCATGATGTAATTTGCGAATGATGAAATCAAAATTTTTCAATCATCAGTCTTCAGATCATGTCGTTCAATTTTAATATGATCAATATTATCGTTAACTTCGTTTAATTTTATCTTTTTCCCTTTCTCATGTGTTAAAAGCTAAATTGAAATTTCTAAAACGTTCGTTAACGTGTCACTGTTCACGGTCATATGACGAATCACCTTTCTTGGAACGGCCTTGAATGGCGTTGCGGTGATTATGTCGTTCCATGTATAATCATAGAGATGATTTTGGTTCTCACGATTGATTTTGGTATTTACTATTCGAGCCAACGACTTCCTTTTCTCGTTTTTTTTCTCATTTTTCCTTTTTTATAGAACTTTGAGCACCTCCGCAACGCGACGTGGACCAGTTCATGTTTACTAACGAAGAAATATTCAAGATGACATTGACGATCCATTCGAATTAAATTATACGCTTTATATTTAGAATATGTTGCATTCATTCCAAGATCGTTAAAACAGTTCTGCTTCTATCTTCCTATTCCATTTCGATATTCGATGAAATAATAAAACTTTCCAAAAATATTTGATAATAAGAAAATCAATATACAGAAGTTTCTCCAATGGTCAATAGATAACAAATTACCGTTTGTAACTTTTACTTCTGATTTCATCATCGCTCCCTCGTGATATTTCTTAATAAAATAAATAAATAAGTTTTCGAAAAGAACGAGAGATAAAGTTTATGTACTTTTTTGAAGTTCATTTTTCGAAACTTTCGATCGAATTATATGTACCTTTTATAAGTTAGATGCCATATTTCTTTTACTTAGTATTTCATTTATAAAATTCTTTTATCAGTTTTGTCCTTCGTTTGTAAACTTCGAGTCAGAATAATATTTGGATAAAGTAATCTTGTTGAACGAAATTGTTTTCTTTTCTTCCTTTCGACTTTCATCAATGATAAATAAAAAAATAAAATAATTACCATATCTCGACTGAAGAACAAAATATTAAGTATTCTATGGAACAAGAAACATGTAATTATAATGTGTAAGGATCGATGAGAGTTGTTATAATCGAGGAAGATAAGCGTGTTGATAATAATGAAAAAGTTGTATACATACACATACGCACACACAGAGAGATGTGTGCACATGCATACAGAAGATAGGTCAAAAGTTCGTGAGTGATTTTAAAAATCAATTAATTTTTTTTTCGAGACTGTTTAGGCTAATTCTTTTTTTTTCAGATTGTAAAAAAATTCCTAAGTTCGTAATTATGTAATTTGAAAAAAAATTAGTTTATAAAAAGTTGTCAGAAAAAAATAATTGATTTTTCGAAACCACTCAGAAACTTTTTTTGGCATATTATATACAAGTATTATTTTAAAAAGAGATAGAAAAAGAGAAAAGAACAATAAATAAATTTTGTGAGCCGCGGCGAAAGTGCATAACTTTCATTCGTGACATGAACTAGTCTTGCATCCTCTTTTATAGTGGTACTTGACCGACTTAACGAAAAGTCGATATCTCAAACTAGCACGTTCAAGGCATAGGTGCTCTTATTGTAGTATAGTAATTAAAGAGACTTTCAAGGTCTGCCGGGAATGAAAGCCATTCTAAAGATTATTATTAAACATGAAATGGTGCTATGAAGTTAACGACTCTCACTTTCTAATTTTTTACTTTTTTCTTTTTTTTCTTCTTTCGTAAAATGAATACGTTTATCGGAAAAGATCAATTTTTCGTGCGGTCAGTCAATCACGTGTGACCAATCGCGGCAGGACTCGAATAGTTAGATTAAGAAAAAAAGGAAAAAGGATGATCATTTATGAATACACATATATATCGCAGGAATTTTATGAAACAAACATATATAGGGTGTTCGTCCGTATATGACCGAGAAAATATCTTGCAACTAATTGAAATTAGAAGAAATTTTAATAATAGAAATTTACATGGCTCTTGAGGCATCTACAAAGTACATGTAAAAAATGTTTCTTTTTTACTCCTCATCTTTTTGAGTTACGAAGATCAATATCTTCTTTTTTCTTTTTTTTTTTTTCAATGGATATCTATAATTTTTTTTTTTTAATATTTATATAATAATATTCATATTTGTACTGTCTTAAGTATTAAAGTAGTTGATTTTCCATAGAACAATTTGATAAAATAATTATTAGATTTTATAATATTTGGAAATCGATTATATCGAACAATATCATTGACTTTGAACTTTTCAAAATACACGATTGCATGATTTGAAAAAAAAATGGATTTGTTAGTTATTAAGATGTCGATTATCTTGTTAATGATACATAATAGCAATTTTTTACTTGATATGATTTTGATTGCAAATGAACCTTACTATATAAATATGCAAAAAGAAGATATAGGTATTCATAAAAAAGAACATTAACCTTTATAATTCGAAAAAGTCACGAGTTAAAAAAGAAGTAAATATGTTTGTATGCACTTTGTAGCTGATTCCAAACCGTGCAAATTTTTTTAAACAAATTTTCTTGTAATTTATCTGACGTACATATATACATATAGATGTATATATGGATATGTATATAGGTGGATATACACATACAATCCATGTTTAATAAATGTTGCAAAGAAAGATTATTATCTGCGAAGTTTATTATCATTATAACTGTCGTTTATAGAAAATAGATATCATTTTACGATAAGACATTTCATTTTTAATAGTAAAAATAAATAAAAATGAAAAAAATGTATTTTCGTTATATATTATAATTACCAGGAGCATTGTTCGTAAAATTTCATTCAGAATAAAATATCGAAGAGAGTTTAGTTCGGCCGGTTTACAAATAAATCATATTGTTAAAATGGAAAGTTATTATTTCATAACATATTTACGCAAATTTACGTTATTGTACCATCTAACTTTTCTTATTGAATAATGAGAGAACTATCGAAAGCTCGTTGAAATGTGAACATTATTTGACTTATATCTTCCTTTATTATTTTATTTATACATTATAAACTCCCTCTAAATGTTAGAGTATCGTTATATATCGTTACGATCTAATGATAGATAATATTTCAAAAAGAAATTGAATAATAGTAATAATAATAATAAAATAATAATATATTAGAATATATGCGAACGAATAACTTATTCTTTCGAATCGATAGAAATCATTTTTTTTAATTATATAGATAAACATACGATATTAAACGAGGATTTTTTATCTCCTTAAAAATGAATTTTAAGAAAGGATATTCAAATAAATATATAAAAAGAAAAAAAAACAATAGTTTATATACTATTTTTGAAACTATTATTGATCTGATATCGTTTTCAATAATATATATAGGTTAGATGTGGGTTGGAAATTTTTCCAAGGCCAATGGGGGAAAAACGGATATGATATGGGTGTATGTGTCTCTTTCTCTCTCTCTCTCTCTCTCTCTCTCTCTCTATATATATATATATATATATATATATATATATATATATATATATATATATATATATATATATATATACACGTGTAAGAAACGGGTAACACGAAGAGCTTTTGATTGGAGAATGAAAGAAAAGTTTGTATCCGGAAGACGATGAATTAAGTTTCGTCGTTATATGTTATTAACTGCTTTGTCGGAGCCAGAGGGGATCAGTCGAGGTTTGATCATCGAACAGAGTACACGTTCTTCGTTTCTTTGCAACGACGTATGTACTTGCGTACATCGTTTGTGCGTGTCATTCATTTCGATTCATTGCGGTTTTAAATCCCACGCGAATAAGAAAAATCTCCTTGAATCGTCAGTACTCTGTATGTGCGTAGTGTCGACACTAGCGTCGGGATTTATCTTTTAAACATGGTATTCGATCAACTGATAACGTAGGAGAAACTTTAAACGTGCATTTTAATTTCTTATTTCTTTTTTTTTTTTGTCTTCTTTTCCTTTTTTTTATATATAATATTATAATATTATATAATATTTCTATTCTGTTAATGAAATTTTAAACTTTATTTCGTATGCATGTATGTATGTATATATATATATATATATATATATATATATATATGTATATATATATGTATATATATATGCTTCGTAACTTTCTTTTCAAGATAATTCTTGAATGAAGTATCGAAATAACACGAAATTCATTTATTCGACGTTCCATTGAGATGTCATTGTCGTTTACGATTAGGTTATTGTTATTGTATTTTTTTTCTTTTTCTTTTTTTTCGTTTTTTACTTTTTCTTTTTTTTTCCTTTGTCTAGACGATAATTATCTTCTTTCTTGTATTTTTCCTCTTTTTTCTTCTTTTCCTTTTTTATTTCCTTTTCTTTCATTGTGATCATGATAAACGTTGGAACGCAGCGGAGAACGGAATAAATTGACATTTCCTGTGTATTAACGTGGTGTAACACGTGGCGTATCGCGATGAAGATTAAAAAGCAATGCAATTTTATGCGAAAACTTTTTTAAATAAGTAGATCTTGTCTCCATTTGAGATGAAGGCTAGATATTCGGAAAGTAATTTAAAAATATGTGAGGACAATTGTTAGTCTCTCTCTTTCGTCTTTGACATATTACCCGATCGATTTTTAGGAAACGATTTTTTTCCTCTCTTTCTTTTGTTTCTTTTTTTTTATTTATTTATTTTTTTTTCTTTCTTTCCATAGTCGTTTCTATTCTTACAGGTTTCTATTTTTACAATGTCTTCAAGAATCTACGTCCTTTGGTCGTGCTTCTTTCTCATTAATGATATTCTCTTTTTTTTATATGATCTCTAAATGATGACAAAGTGCTTCATTATATAATTCGTTTAACCTTCTCCTCACATTGGTCCATTGACACGAAAGATGTATGATGTACACGGCATTGTGCGTTTTGTTATTGTAAAGTCCAATATAACAACTGGTTCGGTTGTTATCTAAATATCTAAAGTAACTGATAGTTTCTTTTTATTCGCATTGATCGAACTTGATCGAGTACGATAATATCATAGAAAGTTTTATAGATAAAGTTTGTGTTGTTTCAATAAAGATTTCCCGATTTATCTTTTATTCTTATAATAATTAAATTAATATTATCATTTTTATATCTTTTTGAAAATCTTGCGATTAATTTAAAAATTGTTCGTGTTTAGATGTTATTGTATATGTAAGTGAATGTGTGTATGTAATCGTTCGTATTGTTGATATTTTATTATACAAAATTTATTAATAAGAGAATGATTCATGAGAATATTTTTTTCGTTTTTCATTTATATATAGAAAAGAAATGAAAATAATAGAATTTCAAATGGATATATATATATATATATATATATATATATATATATATATATATATATATATAATTAACGAAAGTGAGAAAATAAATTGATATGCGATCTAAACGATTCCAATTATTCTAACCTTTGAATCTCTGAAATCTTCGAAATTGACCAATAATAAAATTATTCGTTCCATGGCTTTTTTCCTTTCTTTTTTTTTTCCTTTTTTTTTCTTTTTTCTTTTTTTTCTTTTACGGGGAAATTTTTCGAGAGAATAATTTTAATTTAAATTAATCGTCGTATATAATTGATTTAACAGCGAGAATGAAACATTGATATGATATCGTGAAAAATGTGGTTAGAAGGTATAAACGAATATTCGGTACCAACGACAGGTACTTCTAATCATGGACGGCATATTCAAAATGAGTAAGTCACCCGTTAGAATTATTCGTTAACAAAATTTGTTTTGTAAAGATCCTCGAAAACAAATGCATCTTTTAATCACAAAGCTGATTATAGAAGTCCATGAGAAATAAATGAATGAAATAATATAAATTTCGATAAATTTATAATGACAAATTTTCAATGATATCATTGAACTCTGAACTTAATCGTATCATTCTCGTTCGTATAAAATCTATTTATTGTTAAATATATTACAATATTTAACGATACTCTAAACATGGGGAGTATAAGTACTAATGTTAAAATACCACAAAAAATGAGCGATTCTGATTTTACTAGATATCCACAAATGATTCAAGCTGATCCATCATATGACGTAGAGAATATGGGAACTATTAGCATGATGGCTAGAAAAATTGCTGCAAATAGGTCAGAAAAATGAATATATACATTAACGAGAATGATATTAACAAAATGATGATAATGATGATGATAATGATAATGATAATGATAATGATAATGATAATAATATTAATAATAATAATAATAGTAATAATAATAATAATAGTAATAATAATAATAATAACGCCAACAATAAGTAATAAAAGTAAAAACAATAATGAGTTAATCAATTAAATAATCTAAAAATAATTTCTTTGTTACAGGATTTTTGTTAACCGTAGTCTTCATTTAGAAAATATTAAATTTTATGGATTTGACATGGATTATACACTGGCGGGTTAGTATGTTTAATTGTTTAAAAGAAGAAAAAAAGAAATAAATAAGAAATAGGGTTCACAGAATAATTGTATTCTTTTAGAATATAAATCTCCGCAATATGAGCAGCTTGGATTTAATCTCTTAAAAGATCGTTTAGTATCTTTGGGATATCCACAAGAAATTAAAGCATTTGAATATGATCCTAGTTTTCCGGTACGAGGCCTATGGTTTGATACTCTTTACGGAAACTTATTGAAGGTTGATGCCTATGGGAATATTTTAGTCTGTGTACATGGATTTGAATTTTTAAAACAGTGAGTTTATTAACATTTAAAACAGTAATATTATTAACATTTGCCATTATTATGATTATTATAATTAATTTTTTTTTTGTATGATCTTTTAGCTCTCAGGTTTATGAACTCTATCCAAATAAGTTTTTACAACTAGACGAATCAAGAGTCTATGTTTTGAATACACTGTTCAATTTACCAGAGACTTATCTATTAGCATGCCTCATAGATTTCTTCACGAATTCTCCGCAATATACTAGAGAAAAGACTGGAGTTAAAGAAGGTGAACTTACTATGAGTTTTAAAAGCATTTTCCAAGATGTAAGAAATGCCGTTGACTGGATTCACTTGCATGGAAATTTAAAAAGTAAGACTATAGAAAACTTGGACGAATATGTCAAAAAAGATGAACGGCTTCCAATGTTTCTTACACGTATTAGAGAAAGCGGTGCAAAACTATTTTTGCTAACAAATAGTGATTATGTTTTTACCGATAAAATAATGACCTATTTGTTTGATTTTTCACATGGTGCAAGGGTATGTTATCTCTATTGTTTGTATTAAATAAAAAAAAAAAATAAAAATAAAAAAAAATAAAAAGAAGTAATTATCAATTTCTTTAATATGTTTTCTTAGCCTGACGAACCACATCGAAATTGGAAAACATATTTTGATACTATTGTTGTTGACGCCAGAAAGCCATTATTTTTTGGAGAAGGTACAATCTTGCGACAGGTAGATACTAAAACTGGTGCTTTAAAACTTGGAACACATAAAGGCCCTCTTCATACAGGTAAGCTGAATTGCGTTTGTTATGATACAATCAAATGTAACTTATGATAATATACAATATATTAAATGTTTTCTATTATAGGTGAAGTCTATTCAGGAGGATCGTGCGATGTTTTCACAGAATTAATCGGCGCGAAAGGTAAAGATGTATTGTACGTCGGAGATCATATATTTGGTGATATTTTGAAGAGTAAAAAAATTAGAGGATGGAGGACATTTTTAATAGTGCCAGAATTAGTTCAGGAATTACATGTATGGACAGACAAATGTCAATTGTTCGCAGAATTACAAAATTTGGATGTAATGCTAGGAGAGATGTACAAGTAAATATGATCACTTTTTCTAACTATACAAATTAAAATAAGATTTATCTCCAAAGATATAATAGTTTTAAGTAAATATGATATTTTTAAGTAATTGGGCATAAATTTTACATATATAATAATTGTACATATACTTTTTCTTTAGAAACTTGGATAGTAGCACAAAGGAAAAGCCAGATATATCTAAACTTCGAGCTTCCATAAGAGATGTCACGCACAAAATGGATTTAGCATATGGTATGATGGGATCATTATTTCGTAGCGGAAGTAGGCAGACATTTTTCAGTAGTCAAGTAGTGAGGTATGCAGATTTGTATGCTGCCACTTTCCTTAATTTGATTTATTATCCATTCTCATATATGTTCAGAGCACCTGCTATGCTGGTAAGTATTATTCAAATATTTTTTTATTTGAATATATTAAAACTTATAATTTTTCGAAATACGACTATTTTTTATCATTTTAAGATGCCACACGAGAGTACAGTTGCTCATGAACAAAGATTTGTTATGGAAACACCTATGATCAGTCGATCAAGAACATTTAAACTTTCAGAAGAAGAAGAAGAACAAAATCGACTGACTGCTGTAAGTATTAAAATGCTAAATTATATAAAATCCTACAAAAAAATGATTACTATATTTTAAATTGATTTTTCTTTTGTAGAAAGCTATGTATATGGATCACTTAAATAGTCAAATTCCACATGCAAGGCCTGAAACACCACGCAATGTAACACATACGCATGATGAAGACTGTAGTGATGAGGATAGTGATTCTCAAAAGCAAGGGAACTGTACTAAGGCGTGCTCAAAAAATCTTAACTGTAATTAATTTGTTATAATACTAATTACATAACTTCTTTAAAAAATTTATTAAATTTAACTTTATAAAATTTTTCGTTTGAGATTAATATTAGCCCAGGATGCTATTTAGTTAAGTTCCAAAGCAAGATATTTAATTGTTTATATATATATATATATATATATATATATATATATATATATATATATATATATATATATATATATATATATATGTTTTGATAATGCTTTTCATGTTTTCAATCGACTGTTACATATCTTGTAATCTACCGAATTCTATATGCATTATACGAGGCTTCATAATTTTTTTTATATTGCAATAAAAATTGTATTTTAACAGTTTTTACATATAACCACATTATATGTTAGATAAAGAAAATGGCTATGGATTCTCATAGTATTGAAAGAAATGTATAACAAAATTACTTTGTTATATCATTTACAATGTAGTAACATCTGAACATAATGTAAATGATACATTGTAACATATTATTTGTTAAATATGTGAAGTTATTTATTATAAATTTTTCATATACCAATTTCTGGAATTTCAAACAGTAATATGTAAAAATGAGTAGAATGCAATATGTGCAAACAGATGTAGTTAATTATGATGTACATATAAAGTATGTACCTCACAAAAATTATATATGCGTGGAACATAAACATAAAATCTTAAATTTATATTTATTTTAGAAGTATATAAAGGCCATGAGCTTTATATAATAATAATATTTATGTAACATTGCTATTATTATTATTTATGAATTTAGGTACATACATTAAGATTTACATATATATGACAGATTATTTTCGCACAAGAGAGATTGTGTGTGTGTGTGTGTGTGTGTGTGTGTGTATATATATATATATATATATATATATATATATACATGCACACACATATATACATACATATATATATATATATATTTGAATATATCTAATTTGTGTTATTTAATTAAGACATTGTTGAATTTGTAAAATATGTTTTATATTTATTTCTTATGCAGTAATTATACTAATAGGATATTTATTGAAGCCAAAGCTGAATATCAATTGTATGCAAAATTTATACGATAAGGTTGGTTATTAGATTAGCATTTTTACACGAAATTTAGCTGAGTAATATTTACAAATATGTAAAGGTTATGATTAAACGTCTAAAGATAAATAGCCAAAAGGAAATATAGAGTGAGATTGTCGTGTAATAATAATACTTTGATGAGATCTAATTATACAAACTGCATACCCTTTTTTGATATATTTAGTTCATTATGCTAATCCAAATAATCTTGTTAAAATCATCAAAAATTTCTATATTCGTATAAGTAGAAATAAAGTGGATTTTGATAAAAAAAATTTACATTTATAATATTATGACAATATTAATCGCGTATAATGATAAGTAATTGTTCAGATTTCATGCAGTTTGTATTAGTGTTAATATTGCTAATTAAAGATCTCTTCCATAATTGACATTAGAATGCATTAACATTGTTTTAACTAAATAGTCAATTCAACAAATCAAGTGTTATATATAATATTGCAAGAGTTTGATATTAAATTAAAAAGAGATAAATATGTTAAACAAAACAAAACAAAATTGTATAAAATTATTCTTAGAATAGACAACTTTTGTAATAACTTCGCACAATAATAGCAGTTAAAAATGTCTTATTGAATTAAATAATTAATGAAAACATGTGATTTTGAACTGGATAAATTATAAATAATTGCATTGTATTGTATAGTTTGTATAATAGATTACATTTTTAATAAAGGACGTAGTAATATATACAGTAATGTTATTCAATACCGTATTTTATATAAGATATTAAAAGCATTGACATATCATGTTTCTTTTTTTTAAATATTCTTGAATAAACGATACATTTTTTAACTTTACTCTTAATAATCATTACTATTGCATCACTTCAGTGCGAGAAAGCAAGAGAAAGAGAGAGAGAGAGAGGGAGACAAGCAGAGACACGCGCGAAAGAGATAGCACGACATTATGAGAGCAAACGAAAAAAAAAAAGTAATAGTAGGCAGATGAAAACCATGGCGGCGATTGCTCTCGCGAAATTGTACTTTCGCTGTGTTGTACGCTTTTCTGATCGAGAATTCAAGCGTTGAAGAAGAAATATTACAGAAATTGAATAAGAATAAACAATGGTAAAAATGACATTCTTTGTTTGAGTTGACGTTAAATCGTAACTGTACATTTCGCAGATTCACCGTTGTGACAATCAACATAACCTATATATCTTTTAAATGTTCATTCTATATTGCCTAGGAGCATAATAGTATCGTGCGATATTATCATTGTTATCATTGTTGTTAATTATTTGATTTTTTTTCATATTTTGATAGAGTAACATTGGTGGTGCAAGTAATGATTCGGATGATGGTGGAGATGATCAAGAAGCATCTTCTTTTTTAAAGGATCAAAATGTTGAAGATGCATTAACATCATTCAGAGAGCAATGGCAACGTGAACTGGAAATATCACCAAAACGAGATATATCCAAAACACAATCTACTCGATCTGTTAGTACAGAAGTATCTAAGGATGATTCACAATCTGTTGAAAATAAAGTACGTAGAATACATGTTTAATAAGATGCTAATATTTTTCAGCTTGAAAGTCAAGCTGTATCATTTTTTGTAGGCAAAGAATTTGTTCCTTAAAGGTGTAGAACACGAACAAAGCGGGCAGTTGTATGAAGCAATTCAATTTTATAAGCGTGCTGTACAATTAGTCCCTGACATTGAATTTCATTTGTACGAATCAACAAAAATAAAGTCACGAGAAAGATTTGAATCGGATGATAATCTTGGAAGTATTGATAATGATGCACATAATGCGGATGACGATAACAAAGATGAGGAAGAAGATACTGAAGATGAATCTGATCTATCTGTTAAATTATCTAGAATTGTCAACCGCAATCAATGTGTTTGCTTTCGAAAATTCGAACAAAGTGTGAGTATTTCGTTTATAAATATTGAAATTTTGTCAATGAAATCATGAAGAATATTATCTACATTTTGATATTTTTTTCTTCCAGGCAACACATATATCTGCTTTACCAATGGAAATAATACTTTACATTTTACGATGGGTTGTTTCTTCAGAACTTGATTTGAGGTCACTTGAAATGTTCTCTAGAGTATGTCGCGGATTTTATATATCTGCAAGAGATCCAGAAATATGGAGACTTGCTTGTATCAGGTAAATAAGAAACATCAAATAGTTTTATCTTTATTTAATATTTATGATATGATTATTTTTTTTTATTGATTTTTTGTCAATTTTTAGGGTATGGGGTGTAAATTGTGGAACTTATGAACCAAAATATCAATCATGGAGGGACATGTATGTACAACGGCCTAGATTAAGATATAATGGGTGTTACATCAGTAAAACAAGTTACATTCGTCATGGAGAAAACAGTTTTCAAGATCAATTTTATAAACATTGGCATTTGGTTGAATACTTCAGGTACCTGAGGTAAATTGATAGTGAGTTATTGATGATCTTTATGAATTATTATTGAATACTTTGTGCATTTAATATTCGTTTCAATACATAGATTTTTTCCCGAAGGAAGAGTCCTAATGCTGACATCTACAGATGAAGCACAAACCTCTGTTAATTGTTTAAAAAATCGCATCCCACGAAATTCTTCAGCATTGATAGGACACTATAGATTATGTGATAATTTTGTTACATTGGTACTCAAAAGACAGGATACTAATAAGGGAAATAATAATACGTGTCGTAGAAGGAGACAAAGAGAGACGGTACATGATAGCGGAGAACAAACATTTCATGTTGTAAGTTTCTCTTTTTTTTCTTTTTTTACAGCTCATGCAATATATTTCTTGGTAATGGAAATTGTTAAGTAATAAGTAAAATAACATTTTCTTTTAGGAATTCGAAATCCAAAATCATCATAGAAGGATTAATTCACAACTGTCATGGCTAAGATATAATATATTTACTAGATATAGAAATGGGCAGGAACCATGCGTAAATACTATGAATCTTAGCGGGCGGTACCCACCATTCAGGTTTAGCAGAGTTAAGAGTTATACTCAGGAAAGTGAGGCTCCATTGCAGTAATAAAAATTGCTTGAGAATCAGATTTGGTAAGAAGATTATATTGATAAAAATTTAAAGAACATAAGAATAACAAAAGATAAATTCAAAAATTACAAATTTCTTCTACACAAATGTTCGTTGAAATATTATTATTTAAAATCTTTAAAATCTTTAACAAGGAAAATGTGCCCTGTGACATATTGTCACGTGATATAATCACTTTGTTACGTGTATTCAGAACATAAACCTTCAGTTACAGAAAAGCAGTAGTAAGGCTTACACAGATTGCTATCTAACTATCGATTAGCGATGTTTTTAAAGTTTCATGATATTTGAATATTGTAGATGTAAAAATAATCTTTATCTTTATTGATTTTAATAGTGTTATTTTTCATTAAGTCTATATATATATATATATATATATATATATATACATATATATATATACATATATATATATATATATATATATATATATATATATATTTATTCATATACCTATACATAACTTTTCATTGTAATTTATTATTGCTTTAAGCACATATATGGTGCCTTATGTGCTTTTAAAAGTAGGTGCTTATATGTGAAATGTTGTATCATTTTAATTTCATCTCAAAATAATTATACGTACGGTCTATTTCGCTAAATAGTTGTTAGAATTTAATTTTGATAGTGAACGCATGGTACATTTATATATGTATATAATATTTGATTCAAAATCTTTATATATCATGCGATCGCTAAAAATAATGATAAACTATAAGTGAACTAACTTGCAATATACTTTCAATCAAAGTACATGTAAAAAGAAGAAATCATAAAAGTATTAATATACATCAATTAACTCTATATTACACGAAAGCTAATTACTTAATAGATGTCAAATAAGTTGAAAGATCTATTTGTTGACCTGGTCTACATCTACTATGTGACTATTAATATTGTTTTAAATTAAGATCATTAAAAAAGAATTCAAGTTGAAAAAGACTATAGTACTGTATATAATTGAGCGATGATGGAATTTAATGAACGTCCATATTTTTGAACAATTTTATTTCTCTAAATATCGGATTTGGTATAGTAAAGTGTAAGAATTTATAGAAATGAGAAATTGGAAACGTCTTGGAGACATTGGTAGGTGATGATATCGATAATTACAACCATATAATAAACATATTTTTGATGTGCTTAGAATGCCTATTTTACTTAGAAAACATATCGTCTTAACAGACTCTTCCTTTTCTTATTAAATCCGCAATCCTGCTGCGTGATTCGATTTCGAAGTCATATATTAACATGAATTTGGATACTCATGTAATATATATATATATATATATATATATATATATATATATATATATATATATATATATATATATATTTATATTACATAAAGCCACCACATTCACTATCGATACCGAAACAATATATATTATATATCGCATAATATATATAATATACATATATCTTTGTACTTGCACTTGTACTTCGAACATCCAGTACATATGATCCATATTATCAAACAGCTTTAAAATTAGCTTCTTACTTTTGAACCACGTATGTATCGATCATAAAACATTTCAGCATTCTTAACTCCTTATACAATTGCATTGAATAATTTATCAGCTGTATCTTATCACAGACTATTGCAAAATGACGTTATTACAAATCGATCACAATTCTTCGTTTATCATCGAAGAAGTATTTGTTTCATTACACGTGGATTGATCAGCCATCCAAGTTAGATCCTCGATAGTGGCTGTATGCATCGAACAAACAGCTAGAACGACCAACACGTGCATCAGATTGTGAGAATTCAACATGAAATCTAATTTTCCTGGCATCCATTTTTCGGGAATACGAAGAGCACCGACAATTGCACCTATTACAGCTATTAAATCCTAAATTACACAAAAATATTCAAATATTATTTCTGTAATCAAAAGTCGTTTTTTTATATACATTTTTTTTTTTTTTTTTTTTTATAAAGAATAATTGAAAAATATACGATAGAGATACCTGTAAGACGATATGAGTTAAAGCATTGGGTGAACCACCACCGATACCGAAACACCTCATGGTCATTATGAACATTCTCATCAAGAAAGGAGGTGCAAAACATAGTCTCCTTTCCCACGGAGATCTCGCGTGCATTGCCTACAAATGTATCCCAAACAATATTTAGAGATTTTCTGATGCGTCGTATGTCTATACATTTAATATCACAACATTTATATATTACCTTCAGAAGACCCCATATACTGAGAAAGCAGTAAATAAAAATACAGCAGTACCAGTGATTATCAGGTAAACAATGAACCGACGCTGCCAGCATTGGAATAGCTCCTGAAATAAAAACGAGTATTTATTATCTTTTTAATCAATTAAGAAAAAAGATCAAATTAATTGGTTCGAGATTGTAAGTCTTCTAATATGACATGAATTACCGAAACTTTGACATAGCCAAATACCGATCATGTCGAGTCTTAATAACGATCTATAGAAGGCTTCGTCATAATTAACGTTCATGAAAACATGATAAATAAAGGATCCGATCCATGGACTAACTGCCCCTATCAAGTGACACCAAGATAATATTGCCCCGAGTATTCCTTGCGTATGCCATGGAAGCCAACGAGGTATGGTCCACAACATGTATAGAATTGCGAAACCTATAAGATAAAAATAATTCAACAAAATTTTGCTTTCTCATTTATTGTAATAGATGAAGTAGCTTGATAAATTTCCTTTTCTAAATTTTTTCATTGTGGAAAACGCCTATTAAATTATTGACCTATTAAAATCTTATGTTTTATATATATATATAAGTATATACGGTACTTAATAACGATTGATTTATGTAACAAAACGCGTTTGCTTTTTTTCTATTTAAAGACATAATAATCAGTAGTTTGTTTATAATGTTTAATATTAATCTATTACAAATCATTTTAAACAGCTATCACATCGATTGATCCTCAGTTTTTCTACCAGTGTTCTAAACAGAAAAATAACTGCTTATACATCCCGTAAACGGAAGTCTCGTCCAACGCACCTTGACCTTTTAGCGTTATCTTTACATTTTATCCTATTATATAGACCTGCGGGATATCCTATAAGTTGAATGGTAAGATGGTAAACCTTTTTTCTCAATTTTTTGTAATGAAAATGGATTAGACGTTACTACGTCATTGAATACTTTTTTCTCTCTTTACAATTATTATTTTATGTAATTATCATTATTTTACATATGTTATTATGTATATAATTTTTTTTTTTTTTATCAAACTTGAACTTTTTTGATTTATACAACTGTTTAGATTATATAGGCGTTTTATCAAATATTTGGCCTTTTGTTATCGTAATTAATTTTTAATTGATACACTTATCTCTACGGCTTTATCTATTATTTTAGTTATGTATTTACGTCACTTATTGGAGTTTTCCTTAAATATCGATCGAATTCAAATTTTATATTATGTATTCATTTATCAGAAATGTTAAGTGATGTGACAAGATCTAATTATTATTTTAGATCGTATATTTAGCTCGAGTAAAAATCGTTCATATGCTGTATTTTTGAGATGAAAAAATCTATAAATCAATATGTGATACATATAGGACAAAATCGATGCAACTTGGTTACCAAGCATGTATGTAATCGATTCCTTGGGATCATATTCACGGTTATTTCCTCGATGTAACCACATTTTTCTATAAGTTATAATTATTTTTGTATAATTTCGTTGCATCATTTTTCTTGTAGAGATAAATAAATGAAAACAAGCATATAAAAGTAATTCGTTTCTCAAGTAGGAATAAAAGTTTCTTTGAGAATTAATAAAGTATTAGAGCTTGATAGATCTAAATGCTTACCGTGCGTCATGATGTTGACAGTCTCATTGTGGATATAAAAGAGACTACCGATACATTGACGGACGGTCATGAGAGGCCTGTAACCAGTATGTATGTGCGGATTAAATTGGAGATGTCTCGGCATGTCGACCCATCTCCGAAGGAAAAGATTTTCTGACGAGTTTCGTTCTTTCCTCTCGCCGTTTGCAGTGTACATCCTAACGTCATTGACGTCTCGCGAAGTGGTCCCTTCCGTTTTGATGATTCGATTGATATTAAATTGTTGCTGCGGAGGGACGTTGGCCTCCGTGGCATCGCACAATAATAATCTGTCCTTTTGATGTGACGTTGTGCGAAAAGATTGATCGTGATAGTCAGCTGGGACGATGATGATTGTTTGTGAAAGAACGCGTGGAGAACATGAGAATCCGCGATGGAAGGTTTGGAGAGGACTCCTAAAAAGAAACGTCCTCTCTCTACTGTGGCTGACTTTGTCACTGCATCGTTAGCGTCGATCAGAGTCGATCAGCCAATCTCTCCTCCACCTCCTTTACTTCAACCACCACCACCACCACCATTACCACCTCCACCAGTCGTCGTTGTCGTTGTCGCGTTCTCGTCCACTCTTCTACTCCTCTTCACTCCTCTCCACCACTTTAACAACCCCTTTTCCTCCAACACACGGACACTCCCGCCATCAGAGTTTCTGCTTCTGCGGCGGTCCTCCAACGGCATTCGCGCGTTGCCGGGACAACCAAATCCATCGATCGCCTTTCTGACGCACGAAAGGGTAACTCGATTTCAGACCGACTCTGAGATCTTACAAATCGTGATCTAGCTTGAAATATAATTAATAAGAGATACAGATTTTCATCCATACTACCTTATAGATTTTATATAGAAACACATGAAGTTATTCGATTATAATTGATCGAGATAAATAGATAGATCGTTTTACGTATTTGTTTTCTAGTATTGATAATTTCAAATTTACCGCCGATAATATTTTAGCATGATAGCATGAGAATATATTAATATTTTCAATGAAACGACTTCATATAGTTTTTTATCAACTTACCATCCTACTATACCTTCATATTACGTTCTATTAAAAAATAAAGAAAGAATCATCAAGTATATAAATACATGAAGATTAAAGATTTTTGCTGCATAAACGTCATAATTTGTTCTCTAACGTGGGTGTGCTGCAAAAATATGATTCAAATTTGTTCACCCTCTCCTATACCCGCTGAAGGTCATATGTACGATATCTACCTAGGGTAGGTTGTGTCACTGCGCATGTGCCAAAATGATGAGACATACTGCAAGCAACTACCACGCTCGGTGAGTCCTAGATAAGCGATTAAGATGGGCGCGCGATCCGCGCCACGAATCTTTCTCTATCTTACATCGAAGGGTCTTTCAAATTTTTCCCAATCGTCATCCTTTCGAACGAAGAATATTCGAAGTTTGTTGTCTTCCAAAGAACAAGTAAGTTGAACGTTCTTCTTATGAATCATCCATTTTGAATGCTTCACATTTTCTTCCACGAGCTTTTCCCTCGTTAGAGCTTTCTGCAAACGAGTCAGTGGCGCATCAAACGGTACTCGTGACAGGACGATATTCCTGTAAGTTTTATATGTTAATTAATAGACAAAAAGAATATTTGAAATTTTATGATTTTCTTTCTTTTTTTTTTTATCGAAAAATTTTCTATCAAGTTTATTAATAAATTCGATTTTAAATTAGACAATCTACCTCTTTTTTTCTTTTTCCCGTTCTTTATTTTTTTTTTTTTCTTTTTTTTTGTAATCTGTGCACACTTATAATCTTGGATAAATTTCATGACCTCATTACTACGAATGCGGTCTAATTATTAACCCGCCGATCGAGTATACTCGCGTGAGCCGCATCGTGATTGGCGCAGGTCCAGTTGTATCACGTGTAGCAGACGTAAGAGTTATGTTTTTGCATTAGTCTATCGACTTTTACTATTTCATGCTGAAATTACTTGAATTTTCATCATCTTTAAATTAAGAGCAATTTATTATTTTTCTTTTTTTTTTTTTTATATATTTTATGAAAAAAAATGTTAACAAAAAAATATTAACGTTTTTGTTATATTAATTATACGACTAATTTATCACACAGGGACAAATATCAATGTGAATCATTCCAAGTGTTGCAAGTTTTCTCTTCTTTGAAAGCATAAAGATAGAAGGGCAATATTTATAAAAGTATGACACACAATTTGAATAATTTCCAAATTACGCACGATCGATCGATTTACAGTAGTTAATTTCTTTTTTTTTTATATATTTCATTTTTATTTTCATGCAAGTATTTTTTAATATAATTTTAATCGATCAATTTTCCAACAATATGGAACAATTGGAATATGTTTCAGAAAAGGTGCGCTATCTTATGGCCTGATCTATCAAGATCAATTTCCATGGCGACTACTCAACGATTTATCTTCGATCATTCTGAATTTTTCACTTTGAACGAGGTAAAACACGATAAAGAGCAATAGAATATTTAGCGACCATGTGATTCGTTTGTTTTTCTATCCTAACGTTTTTGTGTTTGATAAAAATTTATCTTCTTCTCTATTTTTATTATTATTATTATTATTATTATTATTATTATTATTATTATTTTTATTATTATTATTATTATTATTATTATTATTATTATTATTATTATTATCATCATTATTATTATTGTTTATTAATTCATTTTGTAGGTTTCCCCCCTTATATAATACTTTTGCTATGTCCGGTACAAGATCAAGAAATACTGTCATAAAAGCACTACGTGAGTTTTATTCTAAGCGACTATTTTTTTTTCCTTAACTTAGTTGCTTCAATCAAAATGCGTTATAGACATATTTTAAGATCAACCAAATATAGTATATTATGATATTTTAGTAACGTGATTCTTGATCGAAACAGTTATATTTAATGAAAGGAATAAAACAAAAAAAAGGAAAAAAAAGAAAAAAGAAAAATTGGTCGTCATTTGTGACGTGCAAACGTCGAACCGCCAAAATATTGAAATATTTATCGGTAAAGATGCTGGTAGGTCGTTATACAAATATCGTTTGCGTGTTGGTGGTGCCATCTATGATAACGCGGACAGATTATCAAATCGTTATTCCGAGCTCAAGTGTTTACACTTTATAGATTGTGCTTACGCGATTAATTTAATGTGTATACAAGAAATTCAGCGTGAATATGTTATGGAATCTATTAAATCTTATTCGATGCGGACTTGCAGATATTTTTAGAAGTCTAATCTGGATCCAGGTGCGTTTAAGCTCATTCAAAATTTTTAATGTTATTATTATTATGCTTATTAACAATAGGTTTACTTCGATTTTTATTAATCTTACGAGGATTCGTGAAAGAAATTGGGGTTATTGATTATGTTTATAATTTCTTACGTGTGGGAGATAAATTAGATCTTCATTTTCATCGATTGGAGGTTAGAATTTTTACGCTAATATAATTCACTCGACGCACACGATGTTTTTGATTCATTAATATTCCACTTAATCGATTATTCTTTCTAATTGGTTATGAAATTAAGGTATCCATATTTGTTTAGTCGCATAATTATATATCTCATTTTTACATATAATTTATTTTATTGGATTTAAATTTCGAGATACGCGAACACTTTCGATATACACATATTTCGATTCTCATCTCGAACGTTGTCGAAGTCGTATATATGTAAAATAGAATACGTTTTTCCTAATGACGAATCACGTGTGCACATATACGTTGTCTATATCTATCATTTTTGTTCTACGTAGCCAAATATTGTGGTATCTTTATAAATGATTATAATCATTTCAATTTAATTGAACATAAAGGAAAAGGAACATTAATAAATGTATTTCTTTTTTCTAAACATATGGTACGTTAGAAAGATAAAATTGATTAGATAATATTCCTTGTATTTTTGATAAACATCTATCTTTTATAAAGCTCATACGCGAGTTAAGTAAAGATCTTCCTTAAATTTACCAAAGCTCGGTGATTTGAGCGTAGATCGTGTACATTCGTGCGTCTTCGGCTAAATTCGTCAGAGGTCGGAATCACGACCATAAACGAATATAACCGAGCAACGCTCACCAATCGCATCGATCCGACGTCCACGTCGTTGTCACACTAAAGTGTCGTACGTTTGCACGTCGTCGTGCTCTTGGATATCGTGTTTTCGAGCTCGATTTTGGGGACCAAGCGAGCACATTTCCTTTCTCCAACGTAAGTAATTATATTCATAATGATATCGTAATGCGTTGAGTCTATTTTGGACGATATTAAATTCTATAAATGCCCGAAACAAACTCGACGCGTATGCTTTGCGTATTCGCTTTTGTACCTGATGCTTTCCTTCATAACTTCAAGATGGCCGCCATTTCATGAACATTCCCTTATGGCGTACACTTTGCGGACTACTGCGCTTCTTATGCACGAACTTTTACAGCTTTTTCACATCTTTCACGAACGATGCACGCCTTTGGTCGTACATCGTCATCACGATATTCGTTCTTTGTAAAGCAAATGGACGACAAGAAGTTAAATAGTTATGAGAAGTTGAAATCGCTCGGTTAACATCGATTTTTATATATTTGCCCCAGCATGCCCACGCGTGCCAATTTATCTCTTATTGTCATTCCATTTTTCTCAAGATTTTCATCATAGATGATGCACGTATCATGCTGTCGTTTTTGAACGTTCCTATATGTACGCGTTTTCGTAAGTACTTGCGAGCAAGATGGTTTTGGCGGGGTTTTATAGATGTCTTTTTTATAACGTTACAATTTCTTATATTGCGTCGCGCGTTTGTAGATTTACGCGTTTACTTTAATAATGAGTAATGTAGTTGTACAGAAGGAATATTATATTTTTTTGTCCTTCGCAGACAAAAAATATTTTTTTTCTTTTATATCTTTCGGAGTGGGCTGATCTCTTTTGTAGATCTTTATTATACTTTTACGATGCGAATGCCCACGTTTTACAGAATTTTTTGAGCCGATGTCCTCAACGTTGTCGAAAAACAGTCTCGTACCACAAGCATCATCTTCACGCTCCTGGATTTCGTCCGTCTTCGATTTCATTTGGGACCAAGTAAGCCTGTTTCGGATTCCGAATGTAAGTACAAGGAGTCTGGCTTCAGTAAGGCGAATCTGGTCCTAGTCCTCTTTTTTTCTTGAAAACTTTCAAGAGTATCTCTGTAAATGTAGAGCGTATTCTCATATTTCTCAGCTCTCTTGCCGATTTTGCTTCTCTTCTGTCATTAGTTTTTAGAAAATTCCATTGATAATTTTTCATGGAAATTCTCCCGCAACGAACGGTCTTGCTCCTTTTCAAAATTATATGCTGCCATTGTTTATTGCGTATACATTATTACATCATAAAAACTCATATCCATTGCATGTATTTACATATTTTAAGATTAATTACAATTGTTTAGTTTTGTCTATATTAAATGTCATAAAAATCATCGGTTGAGGTGGTATTTATTAAGCATTAGCATTGTTAATATACAGCAAAATAACATGGAAAAGGAAAGATCTATTTATCTAGTATTATAGAAACTTTTGTGTGTACTTTTTATTTTTCCTAAGTAGAGATAACTTTTATATATTCTTAGGTTTCCTGCTACTTGAATAAATTCATGTTGTTGTTTTCAATGATTCATATTTTCAAAATAAAGTATAATTATTATCACAATGTTTTTTCATAAACATAGTCATTAGATTTCTAACCTCTCAAGGTTAAGAAAATTGTTGACCAATTCATCTACCTGATAAAAGTTTAATATTATTTTAAAAAGTCGATTTATTATCAAACGCAATCATTTCGTCAAATCGTTTATTAATGTGCAAGTTTTTTGAATTATAAACATATATCTTTATATTTCAAAGACAATATACATTTCAAGAATTTTTATAAAGCTTCCATATAACAATTTTTTTATATTATATATTATTAAAATTGGAACGCTTTGTTACAGATGCCACGAAGCAGAAGACGTCATCGTTCACGCAGTCACTCTAGGACTCGTTCCCATTCAGCTGGTTCACCTCAGTATGAACACAAACGTAGGCGTATTGATTATGATAGTCCACAAAGCAAGGGTACATATAGGTAAGTTTTACTATCCCAGTACTATTCCTATAAATCTTTTTCAATAAAAAATTTATAGTCAAATATAAGAGAAAAGAAAAAAAAAATAAGAAAATTATACCATAATACAATGTAAATATAAAATAATTATACCCATAGGATAGCTATCTTTAAACTTTCGAAAATTATACAAGCTTGTCCAAAGAAAACACAGAGGCTCATTTATTTCTTTCAAGGGCCATAGACGTAGTGCACTCAATTGAATCTATTAACTTATAAAGTGCTCGTGTGTGTAACGACTCGATAACTCTCGGCTGAGAGTTGAAGAGAAAAAGAGAGGGAAGTAGTAGTGGCGCTGTATCGAGGCCAATGCCGCGAGTCTGTATCCCCTCTCCAAGAATCTTTCTGATAGAGCGAGGAAAGAGAGGATAGAGATTCTCCATGAAGTTCTTATGGTTGTCAGTCGTGGTTGGTGCGTTAGTGCTTCTTCGTGAGTTTCACCGGAAGAACGGCCTTAGAAGGGAACCCTAACCGACGGTGTTCGCCGCCGCTATTATTCGCCTTTCGAATCGTTCACGAGCGTGTTCGAGATCCGAAACGGTATCACGTATCGCATACGTGAGTGTACAAATCTTTTCGATTTTAAACTCGTTTAAATAAAACGAGATAGGAGGGTGAAAGTATAATTTTCATCGAGAAAGAGAATATATATAAATATTAACAATGAAAGATATATTTGTCCTCGGAAAAACGCGTTGGATCGCGAAGGGCTTTAAATTATCCTTCTTCGGAGTCCACTTGTATCTAGGAAAGCCCACTACCAATAGGTTCGTTCTATTCAATCGTATACTTTATCACGTTCGTTGTCGAATATTATTGCACGTGATCGCTTATTATAATTATTATTTTTCTACTTCCCCCATCTCTCCCTCCCCGCCCTCCATCTCAGTTTTCTTCTCAGTTTGCAGAAAAGTTTCATTCCAGTCGGATTTATAATTTTCATTTTGCATTTTGAAGATAATAAATTTATTGCGTCGATTTTCTAGACACAGTAAATTTTGTCGATAAACTTAAGATATACGTATAAAGAGAAAAGTTTACCATCCGTTATCACGATCCATTATCGTTAGTTCGATTCCATTGTATCAATGTTTTTCTCTTATATATGTAAATATTTCGTGTATCCAACAGCGTGAATTGTATTATTGAACGTCGAGTGTCAATTCTGTCGGTTTAAATCGTCACATAAAAAGTCTGTTTTTTCTTCTTCCTTCTCTCCCTCCTCTCTCTCTCTCTCTTTATCTCTCACGTTAGGAATAATGTTTCATGAAAGTGAGAGTGAAAGAATGAGAGATAAAGAGAGAAAGAGAGAGAAAGAGAAAGAGTGAGAGAGAGAGAGAGAGAGAGAGAGAGAGAGAGAGAGAGAGAGAGAGAGAGGGAGAGAAGAAGGGAAGGAGATTTTATAGAGAAGTCAAGTTCGCAACGAATTAGAGTCTCTTCTCGGTTATGTTGGCTCGTTTACAATGCGGAAGAGAAACGTGTCGTCTATTCGTAAAAGACGAGTTAAACAAAACGTTGAAGAAATTTTCCGCGAGCTCCGCTGTGAGCATGACAAGAGTGTTGTCTGTAGAGAGAAGAGAATTTAATTGAAACGTCCTTAGAGAAGGTGCTTCTTTGATCGCGTGTCATTCGTAAACGGTTAGATCGTATGCAATTTTGTGACCGAGAATATATATATATATGTATATGTATATATATATATATATATATATATATATATATATATATATATATATATAAAACAATGATCCCTATTTACGCAATGTCTCTTTCTTTAAAATTATTTGAATATATCGAGGTAAGATTTTAAAAGCCAAACGATTTCGATATACACTTCTATATTTATTTGGTCAGTATTTTTATTAATTATTGGCAAATATTTTGTAAAATAAATCGGTCAGTATATATGAATATTTTTATTAATATTTATAATAAAATAGCAGTACGTAATATAAGTTATCAGTATATTTATATAATTAAGTGTCTGGATTGCATCTGGGTTTATTAAAAATATTGATAAATTATTATATTAATATATATTTTGACTAAAATATTGACAATTTTTGTATTAACAGTATAATATACTAATCACTTACATTACGTACTAATATTTTATTATAAATACTGACCATTAATTAAAACTATTGATTAAAAATATTTGAATATGTAGAATCGATAAATAACAGCTATATTTCTATAATATACGAGCTCGTTTCGTTATTTTTCCGAGTTTTAAATGTGCGTGAAAATCTTCTATCTCACAGTTCGTTCGAAAATATTTGTAATGTCTCTTATCTCTCTTCATTCCCAATATAGAAAAAGATAAAGTAATTTATTGTTTCACTTATGTCCCGTTCTTTAATTCACGAAAATCCTCTGATTATTGATTCGAAGAATAGATTTACTTTTTTTCTTTTTTAATTATTTACCCCTTTTTCTTCAAATATGCAATTTTTTTTATATACAAAATCTTTTCGTTCGATTTGCATATTCTAAATTGTATTTTAATTATATATATATATATATATATATATATATATATATATATATATATATATATATTACACACACACACACACACACAGCGCGTATGTAAGTTTACTTATATTGTCCTCCTTGCACGCTCATCCGAGGATCAGACGTTTGCGATTATATGCACCATTTAATCTTACCTACCCTGAACCATTTTTGCGGAAATTTTCTGTCTTTATAATTATCTGCACATATATGTGTGTATGTATGACTGTGTGTGTGTGCCCTATTTCAAGATATTTTGTGGAGGCGACGAAGAAAGATTTTTTTTTTTTTTTATTTATTTAAAGATATTAGTAAACGTTGTAAATCGTTTTGAAGGGTGGAGGGGGGGAACAAGTTAACGTTTACGTAAATTCGTAGGATCATGTAATCGGTAACTGGTCCATGTGAATTTGCATTCACTTTTACTTCGACTCTCTAAAAATAGAAATGTAGGTTGCTGTAAAATGGACGTATAAAGAAGGCTATATCTATGCATGTATATATATATATATATATATATATATATTTATTTATTTATTTATTTATTTAAAAACACTATTCACTATTTGATTATAAAATTGGTCTTAATCTAGATGGATATTTAAAGGCATGTTTAATTTTTTTTTTGCATGGTATTCTTAAAATGGTATTCTTAAAATTTTTTAAATTACATAAAAGAATTATTTTTCTTAAAAATACATATATTAATTTTTTCTGTATGTCATTTTATAGAATAATAATTTTTAAATAATTCAAGCTAAAATGTCGAAATATCTGAAAAACGAAAAATATAATATGATTTATATAATTAGATCGTGTTCAGAATCACTTGCTCATTTACAAACCCAGGTATAATTGTTATCGTTCGTTAGTCTGACAATAAGATTATTAATTCCTTATTGATCAGATATTAATTATCATCTCTAGCGGCGTTCTATTTATAATAGACATGGGATAAAATATGTATATTGCGGATATCTAGGTTCAAATCTAATTGGATATATTTGAATATTTCATGAGTACTTCGAAAAAGGAAAACGATACTTTCATATAGACACGAACCCAAACGAGATATAGATTTGAATTTTTTCTAAGTATTTTAAAAAATGCAAGTGGTACTTTGAAGTACTATTATTAAGTATTATTAAGTTTTTATACTCAAACCCCGATCGAATGGATTCGAATTTTTTATGAGTATTAACAACTTACGAAAGCGATTCTCAAAATGTATTTCGCGAAACTCTGGGGTTCTAGCAAAAAATTCAGGATTATAATTTTATAGTTATAATGTCCATTGGTCAAATTTTATATTATTCATTTTAGGGACAGTATGCATGATTCACGGCAACATTTATATTTATAGAGTAGCGTTTTTAGATTTACGAATAGCGTTAAATTTTTAATGGATCGTAAAACGACACCTGCTACCTTACGTCAAAACGCGAAAAGTGATTAATTTGTAAGACATTTCCAAAAAGTTCTTCATAGAATATTTTTTTGAGTATCGCGAGAATACCGCAATGTATTTGAAATAATATAGTGACTTTAGTCTGTCTTGTTTTTGAAAATTTATTTTTTTTAATTTGTAAAAAATTTATTTATTATTTTTTTTAATTTTTTTTTAAATTTGTTCTTAAAAATGTATTGGGCTGCACGAAAAAAAATATTATTTACGAAAGATTCGAATCTTTCTAACATTTCGAAACCTACGGGTATTCATTCTAAAATTAGAAACTCATGAAATGAAACTTAATTATTGAAATTGATTCAGATTCATAAGTAAGTACATATTCATATCTTAAATCATATCTTTTTTACAATTAACAACAAAAATAGTCCGATAAAATTCTTTTAGATGTTAGATATCGCAGTTTCATGCGTAAAATTTTTGCATTCCAAATTCAACTTTTTTGCAAATCAAGTTTTTTTGAAATTTCTTTTTTTTTTTTATATATATTTTTTTTAAACCTTTTGATATAAAAATAAAATTAAATGTAAATTTATTAATAAGTAATTCAACATTTTATTGTATATTATAATACAAAGATATACATATATAAAATATTTATTCAATAGTAATTAACAATTCATTATATATGAAATGTATGTATGTACGAATTTGTGGTATGAAAACTATATCTAGATAGTTAATAATGTATATGTGACTTAATCTATAATGGTTCTCTTGCATCAGTTGGTAGTAATTTCATATATGTATGTATATATTCATGTAATAGTTGTACAAATCATGTGCGGTTAACAGTAAAATATAATAATAAACCAATTTTATATTTTATTAGATGAATAGTCTCTAGATAATTTTCAGTTATATTGACTAACTGGTCCAGACAAGTTAAACTGGTCAATTATATTGATTAGTTTAACTTGTCTGGAATTCTTATAATTTATGGGAAATAGTAATTTCCTGTAAATGTGTGATTTGATGAAATGTGTGATTAAAAATATAAACTCACGTAGATTTTCACTAGATCGTTGATTGTACTGCAAATGATTTTGATAAGCTGCGGTTTGAAATTCGCTCAAAAAATTATAAGTGCTTTTTTTTTTTTTTTTTTTTTTGTTACTTTTTATTTCAAAAATTGAAAGACGATAATATGAAGAAAGAATATGGTAGAAAAACTTGATTTGCAAAAGGATAAATTTGATTTATTTTTAAAAAATAGGAATTTGAAAAATTTATATTACCGCGTTCGCCTAATTCCACCCTCCCTCTCCCTCCCTATTCTGCACTAAGCGATCATTAATTAATGTTACCGTTGAAAATTTTCGCTTTTACAAAAATATGGGAGGAGGTGGGGTAAGAATCGTGAGAAAAGAAAAATAGCAAAGAAAATGAAGTAACAATATTATTGTTATGTTAACTAAAGACTTATTTTTTCTACTTGATAAAATAGATTTAAATAAATGGTAAATGTTACTTACCAGTTAATAAAAATGAATCTCGTTATCACTCGATAAAAATAAATCTTGTTACCAGCACGATTTAGTTTTATATCTGGATGTATACCGGTTTTTCGAGATCGGTGATTTCCAATTGACTGAAAATCTCGTTCGTTTGAATTTGTATTTTAATTTCGTTGGGTCTTTTTCTTCTTTTTTTTTTCTTTTTTTTTCTTATTTTTTTTCTTCTGTTTTTTTTTCTTTTTCTTTTTTAATTTTATTTCGACGCAAGAAATACTCTATACTTATATTTAAATTTTCATTATTTTTATATATATATGTATATATAGGGTAGAGCAAAAGTTCCTAGATGATTTTAATAATTACACTTTATCGATATCTTCTAGGCTCTTTCTTTTTATTTTTTTATTCTTATTTTTTTATTCTTATTTTTTTATTTTATTATTATTATTATTATTATTATTATTATTATTATTATTATCATTATTATTATTATTATTATTACTTAGATTGTAAAACTATCAGTCTTGTTTGTAAAATTACAAGTCTAAAAATACTCGAAAAAAAATAGTCTATATTTAATGTCACCTACGAAATTTTGAACTGGTTTTGGACTATGAAGTTTTTATCCTAAGAATTTTTGAACTATCTTGTATACGTACGTATTGTAATCCTGTATAAGAAATTACGAAAAGAAATTTTATAACTACGGTCGTGTTCTTTTCGACACCTAGTCAAGATAGAACTCTGTTAGTACAGGATGAAAGGTGAGAAGGGAAAGGGTACAGAATGTAAGTAATAATAAGAATAGTATAGCAGTGGCACGTTAATAGGATGAAATTTATCTCCTTTGCGATTTAATACATTTGAAGTATCCTCTTCCGTGTCATGAATCCATTTAAATCTTTTCGAGATCACTTAATCTTTTTGAAGTCTTCATATTTTTTCTTAAAATAAAAAAAATTTGGATATCATTACGAATTAAATAACCTATACTTTTTTCTTCTTCATCGAAACATAGTAATGTTAATGAAAAAAAATTTCCTTTGTATTAAACAAAAATAGTAGAATTTATAGGGGAAATGCGCAGATTTTTTAATACTTTTATATTAATAATAATGTTTATAAAACAAACGAGAACCATCGTTGAATGTTTCCGGCAATAATGTATTCATTTCATGTTTCATTTTCTCTCTCTCTCTCTCTCTCTCTCTCTTTCTCTTTTTCTTTCTCTTTCTCATTCTCTTCCTCCATTTCCCGCGTTCTCATCTCCTTGCCCCCTCCCTGTCTCCGCCCCTTAAAAACGGCTAGGAAGAAAATTTATCGCGTAACACGCGTTATTCCGTCGTCCTTTGTGAACGTTGAGAACATGCCAAGAGATCGTACACAAGAAGAGAAAGAGAGTAAACATCCGGTGGAAATTTAAGATCTTCGATACTTTTCGGTCATTGTCCTTTGTGAAACGTTTCATGGTTTTCTTTTTTGGAATTTCTTTGTTCAAAAGTCTCTTGAGAATTTTACACCCCTCCCCCTTACCCCATATACGCATACATAAACGCACATACGTTTTTTAGTTTCTGTGTATATATATATATATATATATATATATATATATATATATATATATCTAAAAATAATTCAATTATTTATATGAGCGTGTAAATAAACAAATGATTAAATAAATGTGAATATTTATTTGTTTTTCCTCGTTAAAATTAACTCCACTTGGTTAGATTCGTATAGATTTAATAGATTCGCACAGTTTAGAAATGAGGACTATGAAATTATAAATATAGCTTGGAACCGAAAATGTGTCGTTCACTATTCATACTCGCTCGTAATAAACATTATATATGTGTAGTTATGGCGCTTGCGCGTCATCTTGAATTTTGTTTGTCTCGTCGACCAAACTTATCTTTTACAATTAAAGAGAATACTTTTTATCTCGTTTTTAGAAATAACATCAATTCATAGATTGTGTTTTTACACACACGCATACAAACTGAAAGTTTTCGATAAAATGTTTTAATTTTTTCTTTTTTTTTTTTCTTTCATTTTTCTTTCTTTTTCTTTCTTTTTCTTTCTATTTTTTAATTTCTACTTACTTTTGATTCTCATCTTTCGCGACAAAGTTATTAATAAACGATCTCGAACAACGGAAGTGTACATGCGTGCGTGCGTGCGTGCATGCATGTATGTGGTGTATGTGTGCGCAAATATCTTCGGTCGCATAATTCAAAGCTCACAGGACGAAGGGAACAAAGTTTAAAGGATGCCTTTTCTTTACGTCTCCATTACGTCGTGGATGTTGAGGTACAGTATAAATTGTATAAACAAAATAGATAATAACTTTTCTTTCTCTTTGTCTCTCCCTTTTTTCTTTTTATCTATTTCTCTCTCTTTCTCTCTCTCTCTCTCTCTCTCTCTCTCTCTCTCTCTCTTTCTTTCATTCTTTCTCTTTTCTTATCTAATTCGAAAAATTTCTCGAATCGCACAGCCGAGGGAACACAAGCTTTATCGGCAACCGAAACGCTAATTAACATTGTAAAAAAGAAAAACAAAAAAAAGATTGATCGTGGTATATTGCTTCAGTAAAATAAGAAAGTACGTTAAACACTCTGATGGATATTATCTACAGAAGGTAATAATACGCGTTTCTCGTTCACTCATATGCACTTTCTTAGAAAACAAAAAAGACGGAGTGAGTGAGAGTGTGTGTGTGAGAGAGAGAGAGAGAGAGAAAGAGAAAGAGAAAGAGAGCAAACTTGGTAAAGAAGTTAAGTCGTTAAAGTTTCTTTTACGAAAGAGGGTGACGAGAATGTATACACTGGAATGTTTACACTCTCTCTCTCTCTCTCTCTCTCTCTCTCTCTCTCTCTCTCTCTTTCTCTCTCTGTGTGTGTGTGTGTGTGTGTGTATTTTCTGCACTTAAATTTACCGCCCTATTTGCTCATCATCCTTCGATGACCATTCTCAAAAAAGTCCTTACTTAAATTAGATTGTTGACGATCTTTATTATAAAAGACGCTACATTTAGAATTCCTCTTTTGATTTCCTCTCGGTCGGTAAAGTAGAGAATGTGAGAGAGGGGGGAGGAAGAGAGAGAGAGAGAGAGAGAGAGAGAGAGAGAGAGAGAGAATGATAAAAGGAACATCCCTTCATCGATTTCTCTTTATTGAATTCTTTTAAAGATAAAGTAGACAAAGAAGAAAGTGATAGGCATGTTTAAATGCGTGGGTAGACGATATCTAACATTGCGGATAAAATTTGCTCGTTTGCGCAAAATCCCATGACCCATTTTGCACAGTTAACCCGTATCATCCATTCCGAATTTTCTCATCGGTGTGTTAATATCCATGTATGCGATATGTGTGCATACAAACATACACACACGCGCATATATATATATATATATATATATATATATATATATATATATATATATATATACCGTAAGACCTTGGAAAGTGTCCAAAAGGCGAAACTGCAGAAGAAGCTGCAGATTCGATCGACTTTCTTCTTCTTCCTTTACTCGTTTCGTCTCCTTCTTTTTCTTTTTTTTTCTTTTTTTTTTTTTTTTTTTTTTTAACCCTTCTCTTACTAACTTTCTTCTTCTATCGTGACTTCTTATTGACGTCGTACTCCATTCCTCCCTCCTCGTCCTTATCCTCCCACTACTGAAAACTCTCCAATTCCAAATCTCAGACGTTTGTCCGATTTAACGTTTACGATCCCTTTCGTTCTAGCCAATAAATCACACGATTCCGTATCGTTCGTTCGTAACGTTCATTCGTTTGTCCTGCTATACGTTTCAGTATCATTTACGAAAGGGAGAAGATGCACACATGTGCATTCATCGAAATATAGACGACAAAACAGTCGATGGTTTACTTTTTCAATTATTTTTTTTGATATCCACAAACCTGTAAGTACATTCCGATTTTTCGAACGTTTAGAATTCTTCTTACAATTATTTTTATTTTCTGTAGTTATTCTCGTGTTTCCTTCTTTAATATTTTTTTTTCTTTTTTTCTTCTTTTTAAAAATTTTTTTTTATTACCTTTTTTTTTTATGAGTTAACCAACCTTGAACCAAGTAGTTCGACCTAATCTGCTTCGGAGAAAAGTACTTGAAACTGATCTGGACGGCTGATGCGTCATTCCGAAAGACTTATGAAATTCTTCCTGTTAGAACCCTGTTGGTTTTGTTTTATTTCTCATCAATGAGTCAATGGATCTTTCTGAGAAATATTATATGGGATTTATTTAAATTATTTAACCCTTATCTCAAGTTTGGATCAGTCGTTTGTAATAATTATTTTATTATACATATAGTCATATTATTGGTATAATTAAATATGGGAAATACCGATGATATTCTGATTGATTTATTAAAAAGAAATAATAATAATAATAATAATAATAATAATAATAATAATAATAAAAAGAAATAGAGAAGAGATGATTTCTTTATTTGATCGTTCAATGGTTCGTATACGTGCATATATATGAAATGATCGATAAACGTGTTAATAAAGGAACAAAATACAGAGACATGTATAATGGATACGCATCGCGGAACCATGCTTCATTTTGAAATTCAACTCTGTGTTGAATCGTTGCCCAATTACCAATCCTAACGACTTCCTTTGGTGAGTCATTTTAAGGTGGAGGTCACGAAATTTGGTTCCTTCTTTGGAGAGCTTCCTTTCTTTATCAAATATTTGATAATAACAAAAAGTTCTTTCTTTTTATCGTGGGAAACAAAAAAAATGTAGAGCCAACATTTCCTTCCCATAAAAATATTTACTTAATGTCTTTGATCTATTTTTTTTCCCCTCCTCTATGGAAAAGAAATACATTCTTGATTTATTTTTAAGGAGTTAGAAACGTTCTTCTCTTTGGTCTGTTTCTTCTTTTTCTTTTTTTAAGAAGGGCATAAAGTAAATTAAAAACTAATAATTCCACGTTTCTACTTAATGTTTTATTTCTATGAAAAATTTTTTGCCGTCCTATTTGATTACAATCAGTTGACGGAAAAAAGAACATTGTGTAACAACAATCTCTTGAGATATTGCAAATTTGAATGAAACAAAAATTCGTTTTGATGATTTATTGTTATAATGAATACATAAATATATAAATGTATAAACAAAATTTTTCGATAATTTTAGCGGAGAGCGGGTATTGAGGTCGCGGCAACACGAGCGCGGGACCAGTCAGGAGAGACGATATAAAAGAAGCCATCGTCGCTCACCGAGCAGTGGTAGACAGCACGGACATCGTGATCGTGATCGTACCCACCTGGCGCATCCGACCTCATCACGTCGCGTGCGAATTCATCGGCATCATGGGTCCTCGTCGCCGAGCCAGGAAAGGCATCGCCATCGTTCGCCATCATCCAGGAGTCAGGTGAGTTGGAATAGTTCCACAGATAAAACGATATAAGAAAGGAAAAAAACGAAAGAACGAAGGAGCACGCCCCGGTAATGATTTATTTATTTAATCAAAAAGAAAATTTTAAATTTATATATATATATATATATATATATATATATATATATATTACTCATTGTGTGCTCTCCCTTTTTCTGTATGATCGCCTTCCGTCGCTATCACGACAAGATTTCAGTTAAGACAAAAAAAAAGTCAAATCAAACAAAATCATATTTTCTCATGATACTTTCTTCTATGAATGGGGGAAAAATAAAAAAAATAAAATGAGAAAGTTTTTTATAAATCTACAAAATAAATAAATAAAAAAGAAATAATAAAAAAGAAATAATAATAATAAAAATAATAATAATAATAATAATAATAATAATAATAATAATAATAATAATAATAATAAAACAACCCCCCTGAGACAGGCCTCGATCTTTATGAAACATGATGGCCGATAATATTCAACACATCGATCGTGGCGCTCTATCGGCCAACGAGATTTTCAAAGATATTAAATTTCTAATAAAAAAATCATGGTACTCCGTTCTGAACAGTCAACAATTATTGTACTATATAACACTCTCACGTCAAATAACATCGCTGATACAAATCAACGATTCTTTTATGTATATTTATATATATCATAATTTAGAAAGTTTTTATTTTAGAAAAGATAATCATCTAATAGGAATGATAAATGTAGACACCTTAGACTGTCCGTTACCTAGAAATACGAGAATTCTACTTTTAGCGAGTTATAAGCATTTGTTATCCCCATTAGATTTCTTCATCTTCTTTCCTCTTTCCATTATCTTTTTCTACTTCCTTCCTGAGCTAGACTTTCTTTTCTGCGTCGTTGCGTTTGATACGAGACACCCAAGAGATGGTATCGTGCTAACGTTTTCGTATCGAAGCTCAACTTCAATGTCGCAGAGATAAAGCATCACGATGAAATTGAAGAAGAAGAAGAAGAAAGGAGAGAGAGAGAGAGAGAGAGAGAGAGAGAGAGAGAGAGAGAGAGAGAGAGAGAGAGAGAGAGAATCACTTTCGGTAGGCGATACGAGGCAAATTCTTGAGCTCTGGAGAAGCTTGTGGCGCAACGAAGTCTCTCTCTTTCTCTTTCTCTCTCTCTCTCTCTCTCTCTCTCTTTCTCTCTAGCGTACCGGAGCGAATGCCGATGATTCTTCTTTCTTACTCGGAGTCGGCTATTTTCGACCGAGGACTATTTTCGAGGGGGACTCGTCACGCGGTTTCGCCGCGGTTTTAGTGCGAGTTTGCGCCAGATGGCCGGTGCAACGTCTTCGTCGTCGTCGTCGTCGTCGTCGTCGTCGTCGTCGTCGTCCTCCTCGTCCTCCTACTCCTATTCCTCCTTCTCAGGGATAAATCCTCGTCTTCGTCGTCGTCGCCGTCGTCCTCGTTGTCGTCGTCGTCGTCGTCGCCGTCGAGGTCGTCGTCCAATCAATTGGAGAAAATCGAATCGAACGGAGAAATTTTATATCTAAACGTAGCATCTTCCAGTTCCTCTTCGATCGATCGTTATGGATCGATGGTTGCTCCTGAAAAGGATGCCAAAGAAGATGGTAGAAAGTGAGGAAGGTGAACGTTACTGGAGTGTAAATGAGACATCGTAAGGAAATACTTGCTCCGGTTATTAATCCAACACAGGATAAGAAAACGAAGGAAAAAAAGAAGAGTAAGAGACGAGGGGGCATGCGAAAAGAGAAAAGTTGACCGATTCGTGAGAAATATACGGAAGATATCGGGAACGTCTCTTCTCTGACCCAGAAAACGCTTTAAAAGCTGGATCTAGAAATACGCGTTCCTTTTGGCAGCATGCGTGCGTCGTAAGTGAGAGACTTTAGACACGTCCATTATTCTATCTCGTATAAGTTTCGTGCCGTTATCGGAAAAGAAAAAATAAAAAAAGAAAAAGAAAAACAAGAAAGAACAAACCAATAAGATAGAATCAATCCTGGATCATCCTGGGTGTTGGTTAACATACGACGGTGGCCCACCAATGACCACCTCGTCGTCTTCTTCTTCGTCTACGGTTTCATCATTTCCAACGATGAATGGACAAGAGTTAGGCTTGTTAATGCCTACTGCAGTTTCCTGGTGGCCAAGACAGGCCGTATGGGATAATTGGTTGCCAAGGAATGTCCCGGAGACAACGATGACGACGACGATGACGATGACAACGATGACGAGGGCGGCGACGAACATTCGATGCTTCGACGCTAAACTTGATGTCACGCCGGAGTCCAATGGCACGTCGACTTCAGAGGTAACACGTAAACGAGATGAGATTTTTGGATTATTATTATTAATTGGATTGTATTCTATTTTGTTTTGTTTTTTTTTCTTGGCGTGCGTGGATCTTGGCAGTGTGTGGAATTATGTCTTCAATCTGTTTTTTTTCTTATATGCTTATGCTATCATGTGACCAATAGCATTTTTAATAATCCTCCTTTTTTATCAATCCAAAAGTTAGCTATATATTTTTGATAAACTCATCATGCGGTTTGTTTACCAAAACTAAAATTATATATGTACATATATATATGTATTGTAATCTACGAAGAGCCGGTATATTCATGTCTTTCATCACGATGCTCTCCCACAGAGAGTGTACGCCAACTTTAGTAGCACACTGGTATGGCCGCCGAGATACTGGCGCCATCTCTCGCCGATTTATATTCGTCTCTAAATCCGAGAGAAAACGAGAGTTACGATTTCTCTCTTTCTCGGCTCTCCCTCCCTCCCTCTCTCTCTCTCTCTCTCACTCTCTCTCTTTTTCATTCTCTCCCTACATGAGTCTTTCGTCTTAGAAATACGCTTAACCCGATCTCCCGACCTATCCTTACTTAATCTAACCAGGAAACTAATCGGAACTAGAAAATTGCATATAGGAAAAAAATTAAGGAAGAAAAAAAATGATAGACACTATTGGCTTATATTCAACGAGCTAACAAATATATTTGAGAGAAATAATCTGAAATATTATTTTCTTGTAACAAACGAAAAAGATTTATTTTGCTGTAAATTCACACAACACGTTTTGACCGTATCGTTAATTTTGTCGATTGACTTCAACCGATTATGTTAACAAAGTTTGGTTTTTCATCATACGCCCACCAATCCTACCCATTGCAACTATTTTTTTTTTTTGCTATTCTTTTGTTTGTCTGAACAATTGAACGTCGACTGGTTAGGATCAATGCTACATCTACCGATAAAGCAATCGTCGTCAGTAAGATATATTATGCAACCAATTCGTTTTCTTTTTTTTTTTTTTTTCTATCGGCAAAATCGAATGTCAAAAATTGTCGAATTCGTGATTTTATCGTATACGATTAAATAACAGTGTCCTACGAATATCTACATATACAACATAATATGCGCCATTGTGGAAGACGGGGTAAAATAATAATAATCGATAACGAAAAAAAAACCAATTCGATCTCTTAGTTACATATTTCGAAATATATGTTTCAAAAATATGTTTCAAAATTGTCTATTAAATAAAAAAAATCGCTGATGATTACATTGAAATTAACAATAAGACTTCTACTTACGTGTGCTTTGTCGATCGAGAAGACTCACTCACTAAAATCAATTCCATAAATCGATCTTCCTCGGCTTAAACAGCGATACATCACGGAATAGAGACCTTCCCGTTTGAGTAACCCGATCTTAACGGTGACCTTTACACGCGTATGAGATCTTCCATTTTCAAAACAATGATCCCCGTTTCTTACTTGCTGAAAGATCACTTTCGAATGTCCAACAAATTCATGTTATTTCCCAAATTGCGCTTATTTATATATCGGTAAATCGCGCAGTGCCCGTACAATATATATCTCTTTTCGAAGGCATGACTACGACCTTGAAGAGACAAGCCGAGCTTTATTAATAGTTACGCGGAGAGTCCACGAACCCGCCCACTGATATGCGTCGACCGACGATGTCGACGATATGCTCTGCTACTACTACTACTGCTGGTATTCTAGCCGGGCTCTCTGTTGGCGATCCTAGATCCTAATTTCTAATTCGATCTAAGCTCTTCTCGTGTCTTTCTCGATCGATTGATCGATCGATCAACCCGTCCATCTTTGTATCGATCGTTTGATCGGATCGTTCTCGTTCTTTTTCCTCTACTCTTTCTTAATGGTCCACAAATATTACAATCAGTTTTGGGGTCGTCTAGTTCAACGATGTATCTCGGTCGATGACGAACTCCAATTCCACCGACGAGACGAAATGTCATTACATCTACTTAAAGCTATCGAAACCATTCCTTTCGTAATCTTTTTATCTGTGTCAAGGTACTACTAAGATCTGTGGATTAAGCTGGACTTATATTGTATCACTATGATAAAGTCATACCATATTGTTCTCTTAATATACCAGGAAATAAGAAATCTTTGCCAATTACGAGGACAATTTTCTTCATCTATGATCATATCAAATTATTAAAATTTTAAATTCTTTCGATGTTATGTATACACATGTTTTTAGAATGAACCTACTCTCTTTTACTAAATTGTTATTAGTATTAATGTTACTTATGACTAATATCTTCTAATAGGTTTTTTGGTCACTAGATTCTGTTTCTCTATTTTTTTTTCTTTTTCTCCCCTATATATTCATAACTTTATGATGTAGCAATTTCTCTTTAGATTTATATAGTATGTAACTATATTGTCTCATATTACCAATGATGAGGATCCTTTAAGTTCGACTAGAGGACAATTTACGTAATATCACACGCTATCTTCTCTTTCTTCCCTTTTTCGAGTCTCTCTCTCTCTCTCCCTCTTTTGCTCTCTTACTCTCTTACTCTTTCTCATCAAGAGAGAGAGAGAGAGAGAGAGAGAGAGAGAGAGAGAGAGAGAGAGAGAGAGAGAGAGAGAGAGAGAGAGAGAGAGAGAGAGAGAGAGAGAGAGAGAGAGAGAGAGAGAGAGAGAGAGAGAGAGAGAGAGAGAGAGAGAGAATGTGTAGAACGAGCATCGCTAGGTTGGAGCGGGCTCGCGATCGCTCCTCGATATTTTTAGTGCGACGAGAGTATTTGGCGGGGCGTACCCGCGACTCCTCGCTCCTCTCTTCGTCTTCGTCTTCGCGAACGTTTCTCAGCGTCCTCCTATGTTCGCGTCGTCTTCGTCGACGTGCCTTAGTGCCTCCGTTCGCGTCCCTCTCGATTGACGCGTTCGTCGCGATCGACTTGTAAAGAGAGAGAAAGAGAGAGGAGAGTATCGCGTATGAGGGCTGATGAGTGGCACTCGTTTTCGCGCGAAAAAGAAAAAAGAGAAAAAGATCCAAAACGCATTGGAGGTCTTTCTCTTTCTCTCTCTTTCTCTTTCGCTCTCTCTTTCTCTGTCTGTCTTTCTTTCTCTTTCTCTCTCTCTTTCTGTCTTCCATTCGTCAAGAGTCTTGAGATAAATAACTTCGTCTTCGTCGATCATAATACGAATGTGTTGTTACCTTCTTCGATGATGACCTTGAATGATGTATCTCCTTCATCTCACGGTGGATCGAGCAATCTTCTTGGCCCTCGACCCTGACCATTCGGACTTCGTCCAACGAATCTATCATCGCTCGCGCTTAAATTCCACTTAATACGATTTTCTAATATAACTCGATATTGAAATCAAAATTGGTACAGGTGACACTTCGATCGTGCGTGTTTTTTTTTTCTTTTTTTTCCTCCCCTTTTTTCCTTTTAAATCATTCGAGCTAAGTACACTGACTGGCTCGTCTTTCGTCGCGAATTAAACCAATTCTCTCCATTTGCTTTTGTGAACTATTACACGAATCTAAATCAGGATTTCGAGATTTGAGTTAGCAAAAGTGCAAGTTGGTTGTCACACGTTCTTTTATCGAGTTGAGTGGGAATTTTGTAAGAGGAAAGAAACAAAGAAAACGGAAAGGAAAAGGAAATATCGAATTACAAATTAATTCGATCTAGTCTGTTAACAGAGAGCAAGCTAACAGCTCTTCCTATTTACAAGTTAAGAGTGGAAAATTGATTTTGCTGAGCGAGGTAACAATCGAGTCGACCGTACCTCGGACGGTCGACTGATCGCCATTACCGATCGCCATTATCGATCATCGAACAAGATCTTGAAAGTTTTCTTCTATTTCATCATCATCGATCAGCAACGATGTTCATATTCGCGCAACGCGACGGTATGTCGACTAGCAGACAAGGATCGGCGTCACGACGTAGTCGTTATGCTCGTTCCTCGACAACGACCAGCGTGACACAGCTCTTAACTGATTCTTGCAGTAATTTGCTTCAGCGATTGACCACCAGGGTACGTGGCACTTCAACGGCTAACGATCGATCGATCGGAACAAGACGATCACCGAATGCTGGAAATTATCTTAGCAGTGCCAGAATTCGATTAGAAGATAAATATTCCTCTATATTGGATAAGTATACCAATAAGAAACATGCCAATGATAAAGAGAAGAGTATCGAGCTTGGTAATGGAAACGTTGCTGGTTATTCACGAAGAAAGAACGAACGAGAGCATAGCTTTAATCGAAGAGATTCTTATGGTAGGGAGGAGAAAACATTGGAACCATCGATGCCACGTTCTGTCATTAAAAGTCCCACCAGTGTACTTCTAAGCGAGAAAGCTTATCCTTACGTCAGTTCGGTTAACATTAGAGAGTCGAAACGTGAGAAAACACCTGGTTATCGTAGGACATCCGATAGACAAACACACTTAGGCTCGGAAGCTTATCGACGTTACGGTAGACACAAATCCGGTCACGCTGAGACACGCAATAGAAAGGTCAGGCCACATCGGAATGGTAAAAGCGAACAACTCGACAATTGCAGGTCGACCTCCCTTAGATCTTTAGCTCGTCCAAACAGAGTCGAACCTTTGAGCTTAGTCGCCGGCAAGGAAGTTCTTAGCGATCCAGAGAAAACACCAACCGGTAGCGGTATTGTGGACGATGCGATACCAAAGTACGAACCTAACTACGACGATAACGAGGAAGTTGATCCAGCTATTTCCGAAAGAGCAGCCAAACGCAAAGAGATACAAAGTTTGATTATGAAATATGCAGCTATGGATGAGGCTTACAGCGAATTAGCAACTGGTGGTGGTCAAGGAAATGCGAAACCAAGTACAACCGATATCATCGCCAGCAAGTATAAGAAGAATACTCGTGGTAGTAATAACAAAAAGGAAGTCACGAAGAATACATATGCATCGAATACTTCGTCGACTATCATTAACGAGGTGGATACGAACCACGCGATCGTAAGTTGTCGAGCCACAAGCAATGGCTGTTGTTACTGTTGCTGTTCTTGGTGATGATGATGATAATAATAATAATAATAATAATAATAATAATAATGATGATGATGATGATAATGATGATGATGATGATGATGATGATGATGATGATACTTATTAATATGAACTATCATTCGTTTTCATGAAAACAATTCCTTTTTATACAAAATCGATAACACGGTATCATCTCTATCAGGCTCGATTTTTTCCCATGCATTCAATCTACTGCTTCTATTACCCTCTTTTTATTTTTTCCTCTCCTTGCGGGATTTCCAATGCGTAAACTCGCTAAATAATATCTCATTGAAATATATCGAACGACTAATAACGCTAACGTCGTTTCCTGTGCTTTCCTACCTTCTCGATATTTGCCAAGCTGGTGACGTTCACGATTTGCGTCTTTTAAATATTTTCCAAAAGTTCTTCGAATTTGTGATTTGTAAAATTGGAACGTTTGACGTCTGCAACGTTTGATATACATACGTAGAGGATGTGTCGTTTTTATCAATTCGCTTAAATATTGAAATTTGTAGAGTTATTAGAAAACGTAAAGAATTAAAAATAATTTTTTTTGTTTCTTTTTTTCTTTTTCTTTTTTTTTTTCCAAATCAATTCTTGTGTCGTTAATTTGTATACGTAAAAATAAAAAGTTACTATTTATTGGATCCGTATTTTTTGATATGTTTAATCATTGTTTCAAATAAATGATCGGTGTTTGTAATAAAATATCAATACGTAATACAAATGATCGATATTACAGCGATAAAAAAAAAAACTATGATAATAATTTGTCAGTATTTTAAATAGATCAGTATTTATAATAAATTCAGAAACAACCCAGACGTAACCGTGACATTTAATTATTTATACTGACCACTTATATTAGAGTATTGCTATTTTATTATAAACACTAATCAAAATATTTATATACGTATATACTGATCATTTATTTTATAAAATACTTACCATGAATTAACTAATAAAAATATTGATAAGATAAATAAAAATGAAAATCATATCAATATATGTATATATACATGTATGTTTTTTTTTTTTTTTTTTTGAAAGCAAAATCAAAAAGAAGTATGAAAGAAAGATTGCGCAAACAAGTTAGAAATAGACGTTTGCAAAATTTTAGGGATCATATATAGTCACCAGCAGCGTGAAGTGTCGACTCATAAGCAGAAAACAATGCGCGTCCTGTAGGTAGTCCCCTCCTCTCCCCTCATCCCCCATGTTTGTACGTGAGAGAGTTTCATATAGAACCATAACATCCTACTCGATCTAGTTTTTTGTTAACGATCGTACGAACTTAATATATTTTTTCATATTAAGAAACATCGATCAAATCTTATCAACGGCATGATAATATCGTAGCTCAGCTACGACTATTTAAATACATATTATGTATTTTCAAATTCTTTTATAAAAAAAAAAAAAAAAAAAAAAAAAAAAAAGAATTTTTCTTTATAATCATCTAGATTAGATATCGATCGTTACGAAATCAAAAAAAAAAATTGTTTTTTTTTCGCTCTTTTTCTTTTTTTATGATCGTTGATAAGACGAAGATCGAGATAACGTTCTGTTTTTGTATCATTTTTGTTTGTTTGCATGTTTGCTTGTTTGTTTGTTTGTTTGTTTTTTTTTACATTCATTTTTTTCTTCCGTTTGTTTTTTTAATATTGGGTTGCCCGGAAAGTTCGTTGCCGATTGGGAAAGAAAATTGAAACGCAAAAGATTTAAATCTTAGTATACATTTATTAAATTATATATCTTTCAGGGAACTTGAAAATTTCGTTCTTTCAGAATGTCTCAGGTTTTTCGCAAAAATTTTTCTACGTGATTTTTTATCTCGACCAAAGAGTTGAAATTTCTTCCACTAAGAGAATTTTATAATGATCGAAATAGGTGGAAATCAGAGGACGCGAGGTCTGATAAATATATGGTGAATGGGGTAGAACATACCAACCGAGCTCCAACAATTTTTGTCGAATTATCAAAGACACATGAAGCCGCGCATTGTCCTGATAAAACACGATGCCCTTCCGATTCGCTATTTCTGAACGTTTTTATTCAATTGCTATCTTTAATTCGTCTAATTGGGAACAATACTTCTTTGAATTTATCGTCTCGTTGTTTAGTAAAAGCTCATAATAGAGGATCCCTTTCCAATCCTATCAAATACAGAGCATGACCTTCTTTGAATGAAGACCGGCTTTTGGGGTGGCTAAAGATGGTTCATTCCGCTTTCCCCAAGATCTTTTTCGCTCAACATTATTATAAATGATCTATTTTTCATTTACTATCACTACTTGCTTCAAAAATGGTGTCTCATTGTTGCGTTTATATAGACCAAGTCACAAATGGAAATGTGATCCATCAGATTTTTCTCCGTTAAATCATGGGAAACCCATACATCAAAACGGTTTATGTAGTCAAGTTTTAGAAAATGCTCGTGGATGGTGGATTTTGACATATTTAACATTTCTGCTAATTTACGTGTCGTATAGGGTAGGTTATTCTCAATTATTGTTTTAATCTGATCTTCATATGTGGTGGAGAGCCTACCCGGGCGTTCTTGATCTTTAAGGTTGAAATCACCAGCTTTAAATCTAGCAAACCATTTCCGCATAGTTCTCTCAGCTACAACACCTTCACGCATATCTTGTTTGCCGCTTATGTGACACTTTTGTTTTTCTGATAAAAGAAAAGCATTAAATGCCTAAAATGCACTTTATTTTTTTCAAAGGTGTACAAAAATTAACGTATCGTAATCAATTTTTTTCCTCAAATATGCCTAAAATATCGCCTTTTACGATATATACTCATGTCATTTATTTTCAATCGTTATGATATATTCAGATCTGTCCTTATGCCACCTACCAAAAATCGGCACTAACTTTCCGGACAACCCCATACTTAACCGTAACAACCAATACTTAAGCGTGGTTTCACATGTAAGATCGTT
>NC_060957.1:9472661-9497661 GCF_910589235.1 Vespa crabro
GTACACAATAACGCAATACACGGTAATCGAGAACGAGAGATCTTTCGTGGGCGCAAGGTCTGTGTCGCGCCGTATAACTTACCCTGTTTTTTACATTGCAGATAAAGTACTGGCCACCCTAGGAGAGGGTACTTTTGGAAAAGTTGTCAAGGTTAAGGACATGCAAATGTAAGTGCCAGCTCACATAAACACCTACGTAGGTAACCTACTCGCGCGTATATCCTTTACTTCTTTGGACATATCATTTTTATATACATACATACATACATACATACATACATACATACATACATACATACATAGATACATATACATGCATACATACATTGTTATTATCATAAATTTTCTTCTTCTATTTATCTTTTTGCGCTCGCGAGTCTTACAAGCCCCAGGAGTAAAGGCACACACGAAAAAACACAGAGGAGATATACACTACTAACGTACATCCTAAATGGCATATTGTATGTGGAAACACGAATCGCCTTTGGGATATCAGAAATAGACATGCTCTCTGTACTGTCGTCGCGAGTAGTCGCAATAATAGGATGGCCTTGCACTTTGTTTTACCAGGCAACTGTCGTATACGCTCTCTTGACGGCGTCTTGCAAAAACCGTCGTAGGTGAAAAATCGAACGACGAAATTGCTTAGAGGGGGATGAAAATTCACTCTCGGCTATCTCGTCTATTTTTAATTTGAACAGAAAAAAAATTTATTTTCTTTCCCTCACCCTTTTTTTCTTCTTTTTTTTTTTTTTTTTAACCATCTCGACATTTTTGTTGTTCAAGAAGGAAAAAGAAAAATGAAAGAGACAAAGAAAGGAAAAAAGAATGCCGCTCGATCGAGAGCATAAATATGGTCGATTGAATTTTCATTCGTTTTTCGTTGTTTCATTAACGATTTGATTACTTTTCACACGCAGGGATCACGTAATGGCTCTCAAGATTATCAAGAACGTCGAGAAGTATCGAGAAGCTGCGAAGCTTGAGATCAATGCTCTGGAGAAGATAGCCGCTAAGGATCCTGAGGGACATCAGTTAGTATTTGAAATGCAATTACATCGGCCTCGAGAGGAGGGCAACAGTGCAATCCCTTTTTGCGAAATCTACTGTTCGCTCGTTTTAGTTTTTTCTAATTTTGTTTTTTTTTTTTTCTTTTTTTTTTCTTTCTTCGTTTAAACTCTATTTTAATTTTACCTTTGTATCTATCTGTGTGTTTCAGTTTATGCGTCAAAATGTTAGACTGGTTCAATTATCATGGACATATGTGTATCGCCTTTGAGATGCTTGGACTGAGCGTTTTCGATTTTTTGGTAAATATATAATCTATAACGAAATGTTATTAAAAGAAATAATACTCATATTTTATTTACTGTTTATTTTGCTAAAAAGAAGAAAAATAATATGTTACAGAGAGACAACAATTATCAACCTTATCCATTGGAACATGTTAGGCATATGGGTTATCAGCTTTGTTATGCAGTCAAGTTTTTACACGACAACAAACTTACGCACACAGATCTTAAACCCGAAAATATCTTATTCGTAGATTCCGATTACGAAAGCACGTACAATAGTAAAAAGGTGAGTCATTTTTTAATGTTAATTATTCGTCATGCATTATACGAGCTCTCTCTTGCTTCAAAAAAACTGTTTCTGTTTCTCGACCGGTACGTACGCAAAGATGATCCTTTGCTAAACTTTTTCAAAAAGTTCTTTCTTTTTAAGCGAAAGGATGTGAGGCGCGTTAAAAGGACCGACATCAGACTAATCGATTTTGGCAGTGCTACGTTTGACCATGAACACCATAGCACAATTGTTAGTACAAGACATTACAGGGCGCCTGAAGTTATTTTAGGTAAGTTAATATAAATATTTGAGTTAGCAAATAAGGAAAATTGGTTGGAATTTTTATTAGTTTATTTTTAAATAAACTTTTTTCTTTTTTAAGTTTCTAGAGTATTTGGTATTTACTTGAATAACAGACATTATTATACAATATTTTTTATTGAAACAATGTTTTGATATCATATCTAAATAAATTTACATTATTATTAGTATTATTTTATTCTAAAAAAAAAAAGCTTTCCTATCATATATGTTAGTAAGTAATGCTATATATAGTATTTTTGTAATCGAACATTTATAATATTTTATATATAAATAAATAACACTTTTTTTCTTTTTTATTTTTTTATTGAAATCGTTTAGTATTTCTTATCTAAGTAAATAATGTTATAGAATATATTGTTTGAGCGAAACACTTTTTACCATTTTATAACTCAAATAAATAATACTAATTTTTTTATATTGAAAATTCTGACATTACTTATTGACCGATTCGATGTATAATGGAAATCATTTTTTTTTCTTTTCTCTGATGATACATTTAAAACGAAATATATATTTTTTTTTTGTTCTTCTCGTAGAATTAGGATGGTCTCAACCTTGCGATGTATGGTCCATTGGTTGCATTCTATTCGAATTGTACCTGGGTATAACCTTATTCCAAACGCACGATAATCGTGAACATTTGGCAATGATGGAACGTATATTAGGTACAATTCCACATCGTATGGCAAGGAAAACGAAGACGAAGTACTTCTATTACGGTAAATTAGATTGGGATGATAAAAGTTCAGCCGGCAGATATGTTCGTGACAATTGTAAACCTTTATACGTAAGTTAATCCTTGATTCTATTGTTAAAAAATAATTTTTTTCGGTTTTTTTTTCGAACGTTTAACGACTTATAAAAAAATTTGCAATATATATTTATTTTTTTTGATCTTAAAAAAAAAAAAATAATTTATTCCATTCGCATATAGCGTTATTTGTTGTCGGACGACGATGAGCATCGACAACTATTCGATCTTATTAAAAGAATGCTGGAGTATGAGCCATCCCAAAGGATAGCACTGAAGGATGCCTTGCAACATCCATTTTTCGACTCTCTTCCAGCGCATCAGAGATTAACCGATCCACGTGCAGCCGGTGATTCACAACAAAGTCATGAACGATCGCACTCGCTCTCTCGATGAAGCTAGGAAAGGGACCGACTTCCGTACTGGACAGACACTAATAATATTAATAATAATAATAATAATAATAATAAAAATAATAATAATAATAATAAGAATAATAATAATAATAATTATCCATTTTCAACGATATTACTGCCCTACGTCTTTGTACTCGCTTTCTCTTTATCTCATTTTTCCTTGAGTCTCTCAACGATGATTGTTCTTAGTTATTGTCGTCGTTGTTATTTTTGCTTGAGAAAAACTCGATGACATTATGTTACGTGAAATACTTTGCACGAAGATACCCACGAAAAAATGATTCGAAAGAAAAGAACGAAAGGAAATAAAAAAAAAATAAATAAATGATTGAATGAATAAACAAAATTAAATAATAATGAGCGCTGCATGTTCTTTTCTTCCTTTTTTGTTTTTTTTTTTTTTTTTTGTTTTTTTTTTTTTTTTGAAATTCATATTCATATAGAGCCTATAAAGAAAATTTTGGTACTAGGCGAAGAAAAAAAAAGAAAGCGAGTACTGTGCGATAGCAGCATGCAGCAGCGACGGGGGTATAAAAGGGACGGACGGAGGAAACTGTTAAGCCAAATGTGGTGGAATTTGAACTTTGATCGGGAACGTTTTACATGCGCATGTAGTAGTAGTAGTAATGCGTCTGTATTACGTGTGATATATCTCGACGATTCGTAGGGCCTTTTTTCACCGGGTCGATCTTGACGCGCGTTAATATCTCGTGGTTTATTTCTTGGACCACCAATAATAATAATAATTATAATAATAATAATAATAGTAATAATAATAGTAATAATAATAATGATAGTAATAATAATAAATAATAAATAATAATAATAATGCTAAATTTCAAACGCACCAAGGTCCTCTTCTCTAACTTACTGGTATCGGAAACCAGTCTGTTATATGCGTGTGTGTGTGTGTCTGCTCAGTTTAGCGTAACAGAGTCCCAAAATTGTAAAACACACATTTTCTATAAAACACTCTTCTGTACATTTTGCCTTTAATTTTATTATGATGTTATTATATAGATGAACAAAGTTTGAAGTAAAAGAAGAAAAAAAAGATTACTTGGGAGGGGAGCCGGGGGCGGGCGTGAGAGGGGGGAATTTGTAGTTTATAATCTATTTGTTATAATGACCGTGCCGAGCTGTAGTAGTAAGTATCGGATTCTTAGAATATAAGACGGTAGACAATTGCGTATGTGTTTGATGAATAAAAGAAGTTATATAGAAAAAGAGAGCGAGAAAAAGAGTGAGAATGAAAGTGAGAAAGAGAGAAAGAGAGAGAGAGCGAGCGAGCGACGAGTGCAGTGCGTGAGAAATTAAAAATGAATGCCAATCCCATTATCATGAAATACATATACTTTATCGTTCAAATATCTAAGTGATATAATTATTTTTATGCGATACAATGCTCTGGATGAAGATAACATCATAATGGTGTATCGCTCTATTATCTTGAAAAGCAGAGAAAACGTATTTATTCATTTCTTTGATCGGATATATATCGAGTTTTATCATTTTTTATGGAACAACTTGATTACCCTTGAATTTATTATTGTACTCTCTTGCGTTTAAGGGAAAAAAAAAAGAATAAAAGGTCATTTGTTCTTCTATTGACGCAAATACAACGAGGATATAATATCGTCTCTCTCTATATATATATATAAATATATATATAGGTATATATACACACAATGTATATGTGTATATATATATATATATATCTCGGGTCTTACCTCATTTGACGATGTGTGTGAGATACGTGTTTATTATATTTACATGTACGAAAGCATTTCTCGACTAGTGTTATGTCGTCACGAGAAGTAGTACTAACGCAAGTGTTTTTCTCTTTGTTCTTAGTTTATTATTATAAAACGCGAAAGAATTTTTAAGTTGTTAGCTGCTCTCATTTACCACGATAGGAGGAGAATGCCTAATTAACAGAAAGTACTGTTCCGATTAGTAATAAAAATGCGTTTCTTCGAAATAATCGAATTAAAATTTTTTATTTCTATCAATTAATACAATTGTACCATACCAAAAAAACGTGGATAATTTACAAAAAAAAAAAAAAACAAAAAAAACAAAAAAAAAACAAAAAAAAACAAGAGAGAATTAAGAATAAGTTATAACTTTTGGTCCTCTATCGTAAGAGACAAATTTTGATTGATAATTTCATTGTCCACCTTTTCCTTTTTTCATTTATACAGATACATTTGCCCGATCAACAGGCTTTCTCGTAACAATTATTAAGTCGAATAATATAATTTTAAATTATAATTTAATTAACTCGAAACTTTATATACGATATTAAGTGTTGAACACGATATTTTTATATGAAGATTTAAGCTTTTGGCCATTTATAAGTTGGTGGAAAAGATGACTTATACTCTGTATCGTATAACTGTGCTTTAATGAATTCCATGTGGTCTTTAGGCTCTGGTAGAACGGTTGCGAATGCTGTAGGAAGAAAAAAGAAAAAAATTAATAACGATTATACAATTAGTGTTCCTTTTTACGAGAGAAAAAAAGTTTTATATGGTATCTTAGTATGTATTACTTACAGGAACGATAAGCGTATTCCATAATTCTAGTTGCTATACACAAGGAACATTTTTGTATATCTGCCAGAGGTGGATACAAAGTACCTTTGTTCAAATCTTCTTCCGTTACCAAGTTGGAAACGGCTTCGGCAGCGATAAGAAACGTTTCTTCAGGAATAATTCGCATACCAGCGCAAATTGCAGCTAATGCTACTCCAGGGAATATATAACTGTTATTTCCTTGACCAGGATAAAAAGTTTTGTCATCGATTTTGACTGGCTGGAAGGGCGAGCCACTCGCGAACAAACATTTTCCCTGTGTAAGTTATAAAAATAATTAATGATCGATAAAATGATTCATGGTATAAATTCTAAAGAACAACAAATGTACGTTTATAAATATATTACCATTGTAGCCTTGTAAGCTTGCTCAGCCGTACACTCGGCTTTGCTAGTTGGATTACTCAAAGCAAAGATCACAGGTCTTTCGTTATAGGATGCCATTTCTTTTAATATTTCTTCATCAAAAGCACCTCCTACCGCTGAGGCACCAATCAATACAGTTGGTTTAGCGATTTTAATAACGTCCAATAATTTCTCCACAGGTTTTTCTTCCCTGGCAAACTGCAATTTGTGTTCCGTAATTCCACCACTTGGACGATCCTTAACAACCAATCCTTTTGAGTCTATCATCCAGATTTTACTCTTTGCTTCCTCTTCGCTTATACCTTCCTTCTGCATCGCCATTACGCATAACGTAGCTATACCTAATGAAGCCTGAATAATCGTCAAGTTATCACAGGTAATAAAGGCAATATTTATGATTGATATTTATTACTGATATTTATTATTGAATTTCATTCAATTATATACAAACCTCTCCCGCTCCTAGGAAAACAATAGTATTTTCTTGAAGCTTCGTTTTCGTCACTCGAAGAGATGCTAAGAGACCAGCTACAGCTACGGATGCTGTGCCTTGAATATCATCGTTAAATGTACAATAATGTTTTCGATACTTGATCAATAATCTAAAGGCATTAGCATTTCCAAAATCTTCAAACTGTATCAAGGTATTTTGTCCGTAACGTTTTACTACTGCTTTCATGAATTCGTCCAGAAATTCGTCGTATTCCTGACCTGTGACACGTTTATGTCTGTGTCCAATGTAAAGAGGATCGTCCAATAATGACTGTAAATAATAATAATAATTATTATTATTATTATTATTGTTAAATACTAAATGAAAATTAATTTTTAAAAAGAAAGAAGGAAAAAAAACCAAAATCTTACCTGTGTATTAGTACCAACATCAAGTGTTATCGGAAGACAAGTGTGTGGTTTAATACCAGCTAAGGCCGTGTAAAGAGCCAACTTTCCTACAGGAATTCCCATACCGTGTGCTCCCAAATCACCGAGTCCAAGTATTCTTTCGCCATCGGTAACAACGATAGCACGTACATCGTGTTCAGGCCAATTTTTCAATATATCATAAATATATCCTTTGTCGTGTATACTTATGAATAATCCACGTGGTCTGCGATAAATCAGACCAAATTTTTGACAAGCTAGACCAACCGTTGGTGTATATACCAATGGCATCATTTGCTCGACGTTGTTCATAAGTAAACGGTAAAACAATTTTTCATTTCTGTCCTAAAATATAAAACAATGAATTCTGTAGTAATCGTATAAAAAAAAAACAAATCCAGGAAAAAGAAAAAATATATTAACATGTCTCTATTGGACGATACCTATGATTATTTATTTTAGAGAATTATTTTAATGAATTATTTTAGAGAATTATTTTAGAGAATAAATACATACCAGTAGGCCTATGAGATATATATATTTAAGAAGGTCATCAGGATAACGTTCCAAATTCAAACGACAAAGTTCTAATTGTTCCTCCTGAGTCTTCACAGCGGCTGGTAAAAGTCCATGTATACCAAGCAACTGTCTTTCTTCTATGCTAAAGGCCATTCCCTGAAGATAAAAAATTATATATAAATATATTTTTTTTTTCCTTCTTTTTGATCTTCAATCAATAATATTATATTGCTGAATCAACAACGTTCGCCATAATCTTATATTACGTTAATCGTAATGTAAGAGTTTATTTAAAGGTACAATATTCAAATTGATAAGAAATTAGAATTAATCCGTTCGTTGACCCAGTTATGTCGTAATCATTGATTTTTTTTCTACAAAAAGGAAAGTATACTTCATATATATTATAGTCGTTATTCTTTATTGTCGGCCATAAGGCAAATACATATAGTGACTTCATTTCGAAAAAATTACCCCTAGGGTATATATTTTTCACGATTTCTACGATTAATGTTTCTAAGGATATATCAATCACAAAGATATGTTTATAATCGTTGCAGAGATACATTATATAAGATTTCTTATGTAATGGTTTGAATATTTTCTATAATCAAAGTATGTTTTGTTCGATGATGTAATGTGCAATGTGAGTGATTTTATTAAAAGGTATTTGAATATCTTGATCATTGAAATAAAAGGAAGAAAATAAAAAAAATAAATGAAATAAAATTAAGAAAAAATTTTTTTAGTTTAAAACAATCCTTTTTATTTTTTTTAATTTTAAAACACATTTTTTAAAGATTAATAAAAAAGTTAAAAGAAAAAAAATTGAAAAGAATTATATAAGAAATGAAAAATGAAAATATTTTTCTTAAATTGAAAAGAAAAAAGTTCCTTTTTCTTTTCATTAATTCTTTTCCTTGAAAGTTTTCCTCGTATTAATGCATACAAAAAAAAGTAATAAATTCAGGTGTTCTCATTTCAATGTTTCTCGATCGAATTTAACGTCGGGAATATGCACGATTATTTTTAAATAAAAAGAATGCAAAATATTAAATTCTAACATGGAATCTGTCCACGATCAGGGCCATATTAATCATGCAATTGGGGCCTCGCTCTTTATGAGGTCACATTTTAAAACTTTATTCTTTAAAACAAACAACATAAAAAAAAAATTTTATTTTTGTTAAAAAAATAAAAATAAAAATAAAAAAAAAACAAATGCGTGTATCTGTGATTTTAATTAACTGAAATAGATTTGTTCTTTTGATATCTCACAATGGTGTTGTTTTTAACATCTCTAATAGTATAAATGCGTCTTGTTCTTTAATTCGTAACGTCATCTATATAAACAGGTACGATTTCATTAACTCAGTCATTTGCAAAAGTTTAATATAATTCATGATTATATTAACGATGTTTGATATAATTCATGATTTTTTTTATGTCATGAGAAAGAAAACTATCAATCGACCTAGACCGTTGCCTTTGTAAATTTCCTTCTATTTATATATCAATGACGTTTATATATTAGGCATATGAAAATATAAAACTTCAAATACATTTATTCTCTATATTTATTTTATCTTTATATATATATTTTGAGAGAAAGTTTTTAATCCTCAAAAAAAAATCGTTTAATTCGGATCAAAGTACGATAAATTGCATAAAAAGTTTTATCAAATTTTACGTATCATCATAATTCTAGAAATCATTAAAATTAAAATAACTTGAATGTGTTTATGCAACAATTACAATAACTAGCATAATCATGGGTAGTATAATTGCGTTGTCTCGACAATTTCCTTTTGAAATTGCCTCTCTCTCTCTCTCTCTCTCTCTCTCTCTCTCTCTCTCTCTCTCTCTCTCTCTCTCTCTCTCTCTCTCTCTCTCTCTCTGTTTTTTTTACGCAAATCGTAGAGCAAAAGTCGGATCAAACAATCAATGTTGTTATTATTAAAGCATACATGTTTGTATTATACTATTATTAGATTGTCTTTTTGTTAGTATTTTTTTTGTTTTCTTAATTTTTGCAAATTTTTTTATTTTTTTTTTATTTTTTGCTTCTTTTAATGCAAAAACCTTTGAAATTTATTTCATAAGACAAGGTTAAGTAGGAACAATTGTGATTGTTGATATTAAAAGAATAATTTTATTTCAAGAGAAAGGAAGAGAGGAAAGAAATATATACTTGTATTTTTCCATAGACGTCGGAAGCGGTCAATGACAACGAGACTACGTTTGATACTTGTCGTCCGCTAAACGACTCACCGACTACAATACTAATCGACTTCTATAAATCGTAATATCTATAAGACATCGACCTTTGCAGATATATTCCCTTGGAAGTTTAATACATGTGGATGCATATTTTTTTGGAAAAAAAAAAAAAAAAATTTAAATAAGGATAAAACCTTGAATTAACATTTGGATTTATTTAAATTAGATTATAATAATTAGGAATAATTATTATTTTATTTTCGATTATTTATATTATTTAACAAATTTCATTTTCAGGAGGAAGTTTTAATCATGCATGTTTATATATATATATTTTTTTTTTTCCGAACATAAATCTGTCAGAAATTAAAATAGAATTTTGATGTTTTTTAAAAAAAATAATTTATTATACAGATCAGATCGAAAAAATTATTGCCATCTAATAATTTATTTTATTTATCAGTTCTCGTTCAAATTTTTCTCATTTTTATTCAAGTAAAATATGTAAATGTGTACATGCATTTGAGATTATAATTCAAAAAAAAATTATTGTTACGTCTGATAATATATTTTATATATTAACTCTACCGTTGAAATTTTTATAGGTCATTTTACAGGAGAATATTGATGTACAGAAGTGAGGATTATGAGTGGAAGATTTTTGTTTAATTTCATCGAGTTAGATAGCTGTCAGAAATTTTATCTCATCTAATCTAGTCCGATGAGAGATATTCAAGTCCACAAATCGATGATTTGAACGATAGCTTAATCATAATGACTCGTATGTTCGTTCGTTTTTTAATCTGTCATAGAAATACTTCACGAGATAGACGATGGAATGATTATACGAGTCGTATAACGTTAGATAAAATATATACGTAGAATTCAATAAATGATCAAAATTTGCTTTGAAAATGAACATACGTAAAGCGATAAAATTTGATTTCGAATTCTAGGTGCATCTGTCAGCGTATTTCATTTTCAAAATTGTGGAATTTAGGAAGTAAGACTCACGTCAATCATTTTAATGTATCATATAACTTATTTTTTGCTAATTCAGTTTTATATATATATATATATATATATATATTGTGTTTTTTTTCGTTAACTATCTAATGTAATTAACTTAAGTTTAATGATAAACGAATAATCATAAATTAATTCAACAAATTGTTTTTCTCTGTGATATTATACTAAAATATATTATTTCTCAAAATGATTGCGCAAAAATATATTGTATCAGTATTAAGATACTGACATAATAAACCTTCTTTTTTTTTTTTAATTATTATTAATTTATTAAACTCTGTATCATGCAAATATTAATTTTCCATAACATTTTCATTTTTTGCATGTAAATAATTTCTAGGGAAAAAAAAAAAAAAGACTTCCATTGATATATTGTAGGCATAAATCTCAGTGCAAGAAAGTTCAAAAGGATAAAGAAGGAGCAAGAATTGAAGCAAAGAAAAAAGAATTAATAATAATGATACGTGCAAGGCCATGACAATTATGGTGAATTTTGAAAAGATGCATCGTCACTGAACAATGAAAATCAAAGGAAAAAAAAAAAAAGAAAGAAGAACCGAAGAGAAAGAAAAGAAATGTTTTTAAATAATACCCTTCCGTCCAATGCAAGAAGTGCTTCCGGTACATTCGGTGTACGAGCCTTGTCAGGACTAAGACTCCACCAATCGGTCTCCATGTAAAGAAAAAAAAAAAAATTTGCTCACTTATGACACAACTATTTTTCTTTACTCTTCTTCTTTTTCATGAAGATTTCAAATCCCATGACAAACAAGTGAACGTGGAAACGGTTGCCGGGGTTCTTCACTCTCTCGTGCTGGCGACCCTCCTCCGGAAAGTCGCTAGTCTGACCGATCGATAAAGGGAACCCTACGATTTCTTCGATGCAAAGTAACACGCGACCTTATTGCAATCATACATTATGACGTTGTGGAAATATTTTGAAAATTAAAAATGATCTCATTTCACGAATGAAAATGTGTTAAAAAAGAAAAGGATTAATAAAAGTCAAAGAAGCAATAAGCTTAATGTGTTAATTATAAAATAATCGATAATTTGATTAATCAAAATTATTGAATTATTCCGAGGATTGTAAGTACTTGAATCTTGTTGTAACTATAATCAGTGATCATTGATTTGATATTTAATATCTTTCACTATAGCGAAGTTGACGAAAATGTTTATAATGTCTAATGTTTTATTTTGTTCTGTAAATTATTATTATTATTATTATTTTTTTGTTTAACTTCTTAAGTTACATCAAATTAATATAGAACAAATTATAAATGAATATACGTAAGAATAAGAAAATGCATTTCTCTTGTCACGAAGATGTCAAGATATCTTTACGTTCACTTATTATTAGAGTTTTCAATTTATGTTAAGAATTTTATTTATGTTAAAAATTATATTTTATATGTTAAGAATTATGTTAAGAATATGACTATGGTCAGTTTTAATTTTACAATTATTTTTAATTAATTTTAATGTTCATAGATTAATTGTTATGTAAATAATTAAATAATATTTTTAATATTTTTAAATTAATCGATTATAAATCATTATTGACGAATGTCGAAGTAAAATAAAAGAAATTTTTGAGAGGAACAAATTTGATATTAAATAACTCACATGTAACTCCTTTTTTACGAATTTTTTTCACATATTTGTAACCGTAATTTTTCCTTAAATATATTATATAAAGAAAAACAATGAGTTATATATGTACAGCTTGACCTTGCATAGAACACACTTGTGAATATGCGTTGGAACAAAGTTCAAGAGAGATAAAATAAGCGCAATATCGAATAGTTATTAGGATTGTATGAACGTCGAGTAGGAAGATACAATGAGTGTGCAGAAGATACAAATACATGGGTCAAAAGTCTCTAGATGTTTCGAAAAATCGATTTTTTTTTTGAGACGGCTAATTTTTTTTAGCTGCTATTTATTAAATCAGTATTTTCAAAAGTTTTAAAACAATTTTTTAAATAAATGGTCAGTATTTATAATGAAATTACAGTACTTAATATAAGTTGACGGTGTTACACTGATTAATATAAAAACTGTCAATATTTTAATTAAAATATTTATATATATATATATATATATAATAATAATAATAATAATAATAATAATAATAATTTTTCAATGTTTTAAATAGATCATCAGTATTTATAAATTATTTTATTTTTATCAATTATTTTACATTTTTTATAATATTTAATAATAATATTTATATTGATCTGTTACGATTACATGTTGATATTTTATTATAAATATTAACCATTTATTTTTTTCATAAAAACTTATCATTAATTAATAAAAATAATAAATAAAAAAATATTTTTTAATATCCAAAAAATATCACTTGTAAAAAATGTTTTATTAGCCTTGTATATTATGTATTATTTGGATTTTTTAAGTAATTGATTTTTATCAAAATCATCTAAAAACTTTTGACACATTCTGTACATTATCATAAATATATTCCATGAATATAGAAAAAAAAATTGTCCTTAACGAAAATTGTATTAAGTAAAAATTTTTTTAGTATGACAATTTTAATTTGGTTAGTACAATATTATTAATTAAATGACAAAAATATAATTGTTAAAATCAAAGAAATTAATCTAACTATCTATCAGATAAAATAAGTTCAATAATGTAATAATCTTTGCAAACAATTGTGTAATCAGATAAAAATCATCTAACTTTTATGGAGACTATCTTTGATAGATTACAGAGAGAAACGGAGAGAGAGAGAGAGAGAGAGAGAGAGAGAGATCACTTGACTCATTAAAAAAAAAAAGGGACGAAAAAATGATACTTGAAGTATGAATTTAAAGAAACATAAAAGTATAAAGAAAGATGATCTTCAGAAGTCCTACGTGACGTTGATCGCGTCGTCGCGAATGGATTCAACGAATTTACATTCTCTCAAAATGTAGTTTACAATACTGTTTCTTTATTGCGTCAGATACGAAGAAGTACCACTTTCTAGAAAAAAAAAATTTTTTTTAATATTCAATCTATTGAAGCTTTTCTCTTTTACTTTTTTTTTATGTTATTTTTTTTTTTTTTTTACTGCTCATATTAACTACAATTATCTATTTGATACGAAGAATATAAATAATTTCATTCATATTAAGAATTGACATTGACCGATATAAGTAGATAAAGATCGTATGATTCAATAATTATTGCCATTTTAAATAATAAATAATTTCTTCTCTTTGTGTAATTTATAAAAGAAGAAATCATTTGTATAAAACTACGTTAGAGATAATTCATTAAATTATCATCAGATTGACATTAATTTTCGATACACCCTATATACACACACATACGTATATATATATATATATATATATATATATATATATATATATATATATATGTATATATATTATATAATATTATATATATATATAATACATGAACACATATATATATATATATATATATAAATATATATATATATAATATTATAACCCTTTCGCTTGTAAAATAATTTTTTTTACCGTAAATGAAAACCACCACTCATTTATAATTGAACGACGCTGAAGAGTAAGATTCTCAGCTCGATACGCTCTATTCCTATCTGACCGTCAATTTTTTGATAGTATATATATACACGCTCCTTGTATCTGGTTATACACGCTTATATAGGCCGTTCGGAACGAAATGAAGTTAAGAGTGCAAATCATTACGGTGATCTAAGCAACAAGTTATACATATATTATTTTATACGTCAGATCGAGAGTAATTCTTGACACACCCTATATATTATATTAAGAACTAAATAAAATCGTTAAGGGGAATACTAAGCAACAAGTTTAACCAGGTTTATGGTAGATTACAAAACGATTATTATGCGCATTCATATTATAGATTACGTTGCAAAAAGTTACAGTAAAAATTTTTTTAACAATGCGAATAATAATAAACGTTATATTTTCCATGACAATCACAATTTAGATTATTTATTCATTGTGATAATTAATAAATATATTATCTATCGACGAATTTAATATATAAATTTTAACTCGATATGTTCATCGATTATTATCTGTCATTAATACAAGCAAGTAATTCTAATGTGATAAAGGCAAAACAACAAGAAAGTCTTACCTTGTTCAATTGAGGATTCTTGATATGATCGATACCACGAAGAAGGCCATGACACAGAGCATCACCGCTTCCAGGTTGACCAAGACGATCACGTTCGAGGTTCGACATCGTCAAAGGTTGTTTGGTCTTCGAAGCTACTCTTGAACTGCTTTGAATCCTGCAAACGAAGTGCGAGACTGAACACAGATTGCAGATGCTCGTCGGTAGGGTAGAACGCAGTAGTGCCATGACAAGGTGAGGTTAGAATGTGTGAGGAGTATGAAGTATAGGTTCCCAAGGCCGTACACGCATCGATTTGAACTAGTGGGCATTAGAAATTCATTGTACTTATTCGAATTTATGTTACGTTACGTTACGTTACGCTCCTTTCTTTCTTTCTTTCTTTCTTTCTTTCTTTCTTTCTTTCTTTCTTTCTTTCTTTCTTTCTTTCTTTTTTTTCTTCCTTTGGAAGTGGGACAGAAGATATATTTTTAGAAATATAAATATATAGTTAAGGAAAAGTATAAATATGTAATAGGTTAAGAAAATCGAGATTTATATAGAACAAATTATCTTGACGTAAGACGATACTATATATATATAATATATATTACGATTACATAATCACATTTTGAATGAGCTAATTTTCCTCATGATTTTTTATCTTATCTTTTAAAAACAGTTTCTCTTCTTTTCTTCTTTTTTTTTTCTTTTTGTTTGTTGTGCTTTACTCGATCATTGAATTTTTATTAGAAAAATTCAATTAAGTTTGGAAAAAATATTGTGAATTCTCGAATAGCAATGAACGAGAACACAAAGGTGAATTCATATTAAAGGAATTTATATTAAAATATTTTCACTAATTTTTTTTTTCCTTTTTTTTTCATCTTATCTTTCTCTTACATATCGTTGTTTATGAAATTAAACAAAAAAAACGTTGCGTTTACACATACGATGGACTTTAGTTTCGAAAACGAAAAAATATGTCGTACGAGCAATGACGAATTTAATTTAGTTTTTTTTTTGTCTATGGGTACCTTACTCGATATAGACGTCACTGGGAGACGATCAGATGATTCTCTAGCGTATGACCGTGCAATGCGCAGTCGTGTATTGTCGCCCATTGAGCGATGAGGTGTTTCATGCAAAACGTAGAATAATCGTGAAATTATTTACGATACTATCGATCAAAGAAACTTTCCACTTTAAAAAGACTTTTAATTCGAAATTCCAAATAAAATAATAAAAGACGTAAATATATATATATATGAATATTTTTAGAAAAGTGCACTTGCATATCTAGCGTATACCCGCATAGACTTACACCTCACGTATATATAATCGTATGATTTTTTTGTTTATAAATTACAATACAGAGGGCACGAGTAATTATTTTTTAATAATTTACAAATATCATTTGAAAGGTCATTAATATAATTGAATTGGTTTCGTAAAATTAATTATTTATATATCTTTTATCGTATTAATTTGAAAAAAAATTTTTAACCATAATACAATAGTAAACATAAAATGATAAATATTATGACATTTTGAAAGAGTCATGTCCTTCCTCATTATTTTTCAACCTATTTTATTATTTATCATACACTAAAAGCACGATAACTGATGATAAATCTATAGATGCACCAGACGGTGCACTTTGCACGATGATTACTAAAATCGTTAGTATACATGCGTAACTCGTATAAAATGCACTCTTTTAAGAGAGTTTATGTAAACTATGTAGCTTTTTGTTATTGTATATATATGTGTGTGTGTGTGTGTGTGTGTGTGTGTATAAAGAATAAAATACCATAATATATAGTAGTATCAATATATAAAAAGAAAAAAAATAATAATTCTCTGGTGATAGTGTCTAATATAATATTTAATTATTATTTAATTATTATTAATTTATTATTATTAATTTGAATGTATCATATTATTAATTTTTAGTAATCTGATGTAAAGAAATATTTGAAAATAAAACAAAATATAACATAACGAATATCTTTACGACTTTATTTATAATTAGATACTATATTTAACATTTTCTACATTTAACTATATATATATTTTTTTTATATATATATTCATTATACATATGTATATATATTATAGTCTACATATTTTACACATTATTTTATATATACACACACACACACACACACACACATATATATATATATATAAATTATTCATGCATTCTGTACATTAAAAAATATCTTTAGATTATATGATTATTTCGAATATTATAAAAAAAAATAAATGAAACGGAAAATAAAAATTAATAATAAATAAAATAAAAAAAGACATTGAAAATTTCTTTCTTTGAGAAAATATATAATGGAAAAATTACCCGTTATTAAACAGCTGATCGTATTGACAGGTAACAGGTTCAAGGTCTTTGGTAGCACGAATCAAACTGGTCGAACGACGGTGAAAGACAAAGTAGTATTGTTCAACTAATCGATCGAACAAACGTTTCGAGGTCATAACAAAAAATTTTTCTAAGACATTGTCACACTCGTTCGATTCGACATCGCGTGTTATACTGACTAATTTTGCCCGAACGATCGTCTTTCAGTTGGATTAAAGTTGACTAATACGTGATTATCCGAGTCGACATAAGTTTCATATAAATCTTTTGATAACGATTTTAAACGAATATTATTATCATCGATAGACGTCAGACATATAACATGTTTATCGTATATTAATTCACAAATTTTAATTATGCTTCTGAAAATAATTTTGTTTTTTTTTTTTTTTATTTATTGTTTGTATCTTTATTTATTTTGTTCGTCTTTTTTTTTTATTTTTTGTAATCATCGATCAACAAAATTTTGGATGTTTCGCAATATCATTCGTTATTATAAAAAAAGAAAAAAAAAACATTTTAACGAATGATTTCATTAGTTCGATCATTGCAGATCTTTCCGCGATTAATAATTAACGTTCATGACGAATGATAATTTTGATTTTTATTTATTTATTTATTTTTTTTTTTCTTACGAATGCACGTTGGTCAAGAATCGTACGATTAAGTTCCCAGACCATAGTAACGATGATAACAGACATAATAACAAAAAAAAAATATTTGATCTCCACTCGGAAAGATATCTCACGTATAATAATTATAAGTTGATCGTATGACATTAACTATAGATCAGAAATTGAATCGTCTCATACATATATGCACACAACATATATATATAGATAGATATAAATGATTTACAAGGAAAGTTATTTTTTATATTATGTAAAATTATTGCGAAATAATTCATTTCCTATGAATTTCTATTATCAAAAAAAAGTAAAATATTAGAAATTTCGTTGATATTATTGCGACCGTACATATTTGAAAGGCTAGAGTCATGTTAATAACCGAGCTAATCCTATCGAATTAGAAAGGACAGGTCCACTTGTATTCACTCTCGAAGATCGTTTAGAATGCATGCATTCGTATGATTACCATATTATCGTAAATGTCAACGATCTTAAAATATTGTCGAACAAAATTATGTTATATGAAAATTCATCTTTGAGAGTGATCTTCTTTTCTACTTTTATAGGATTTTGATAAAAACAAAAACAAAACGAAAATCTTCTAATTACATTATCAACGTTAAAAATAAACAAATCCAATAATGATATTACGTAACGATTGATATATTTAATAATACAAAGTATAATCGACAGAGTCTATTTTTAGTTATGTCTAGGTCAATCGATCAAGATGTTAAAAACGTCTGTTCCTCGAATTTTTATATTGATCAATCGAGGAAACCTTGAGTTCGATTCTAATCTTTCGTGATATTAGTAGATTATATCAGAATCATGATTCCGCATTTCAATTGATATCTTAAACACTTATGTATATATATATATATTTTTTTTTTATTCTAAGAAAAAAAAAACTAAGAAGAAAAAACTGCATACGTTTTTCTGAACTTATATAAACGATGGATAATGTTAGATAAGGATAATTTCATACGAATGCTAGACTTACGATAATTTCAAATGGTAGATAAGGATAAATTCAATACAACTTAGCATTGAATTGAGAATCAAGACTGATCATTAGATAAACTTGTCTTATTACATTTTTTTCTTATCACTTCACGTGTATTTATTTGGTCTGTATTTTTATTAATTAATGGTAAATGTTTCGTAAAAATAATTTGTGAATATATATATATATTAATATTTTTATTAAGTATTAAATAATTAAGTGTCAGATTTAAGCATCACTTATATCACATAATGATATTTCGTTATAAATATTGATCATTTATTTATGAAATAAATATATATTACATGTTTAAAAATACCGACCGAATAAATAGTTACGTTTTGTTATTGCTATCTTAGATTAGCATAATATAGATCGGATGCCGATTTTTCTGAATATAATTTGATTTATTTGGAAAAAATAAATAAATAAATAAATAAATTAATTAAAAAAAAATAAAAAATAATGAAGCCATGAATTAAATAATGATCTAAATTTTAACTTACATCCTGTTATTCCGTGGATAATTTTGAAGCTCCTTCGTATTTGTACTACCCATGATAGCGTAGCTTTTATTAATTAATAATTAATCCACACAATTTTTTTCTTTTTTCTTTTTTTTTTGTCCCATAAAAATTATAAGAAATGTATTACGATTTTAGATATCAATGGTGAAATAGATAAGATAGCGACGAATAATTCAACGACGTTAGTGTCACTTTCGTCAAGTGAAAATATCTCTTCCGATCGCGAAGAAATCGCGAACGTGACTGCCGCCACATGGAAACGTTCGAGAGAAGGAATATTCATGCTTGCCAAGCGTAACGGTGCCGTTGAAATCGGCCTTAAGGACGTAATTTCGAAAAACGAATGATTAATTCATTATTCGAACGAACTATAACTTAATTCACAAGAACGAGTATCATTTTAATTTGTAATTAATGATATTTTAAAAGGAAAGAGAAATTTCGCAATGTTCACGGAATGTCTTACGTGGGTAAAGGAAAAAAAGAAAACAAAGAAAAAAGAAAAGAAATGATATTTATTTATTTATTTGTATTTTTATATTTTTTTCTAAGGGGGAAAAAAACAGGAATAAACATAGTTGTATTTTTATTCGATGAGAAAGTTCGAAGATGAGAAGAAAATTCTATCGTGTAAATTCATTGTTCTTTAATAGGCGATAGCAACGCATATGATATTAATCACGTACAATTAGTAAAAAATTAATTCACGATTAAATGATAAATATATGAAATAACCAATGATTCATTATTGATATCAGTAATGTCTTGTGAAAAATATGTGTGTGCGTGCGTATGTGTATGTATATATATATATAGATACATTATATAGTAATTAAGTGCGGCTTCTCTCAAATACGTGTACGTATCCATGTATTCATACATTTTATTATCAAAGAAAAAGTAAAGACGTTTCATTTCGAAACTCTGAAATGAGGTCATCTCGTGGTCTACCTTTTACTATGAGCCAAACAGACTATAATTTACTAAAGAATTACTTTAGATAACTTTAACGCTAATTTATCTTATTTTTTTTTTTTTATTCTTTTTTTTTTCATTTTGTTTTCTTTTTTTACGAGGTATGATGAAAATAATTAATGATAATACATGAAAGTTTTTATGATATTTGACAAATTCAAGATAGTGATAAGGATAAAAAAAAAAAAAAGATAGGAAAAAGAAAAAATAATGTGAAATAGAAAAAAAAAAAAAATAATTTAAGAGTCTGCGTTCTACCTTCCAAATCTACTTATGCTCGATGATGATGTCCATCTTTTAGAAATGGCCTTGAATAGAAGCATTCACCACCTTCTGCAGTAGCAATCTTCGATCATTTATTTTTCAATTTGTGTATGCTTTTTTCAAATATAAACGAAATCCGGTTTTTCTCTTTTCTACATTGTACGAATCAAAAAGAAAAAAGAAACGACATTTGAAAATTCACGTAGATGTTTCCCCTCATCTAACTAACTTCACGAATAATCAAATTCTCTTTATGTTATCGTTTAGAATTTTGCGATTTATCGATTTGATATTTTCTTTTCTTTTTCCTTTTTTTTTTTTTATCGAAATCAAATTGTTCGTGTCGCATCGTATGTCAGGATTATTAAAACTTTCATTATAACACTTTTTGATAGTTGTTCATTAAAGTTGAAATTAGCGCGCTCTGTGAAAGTAACTACATATGTATGTATGTATATATATATATATATATATATATATATATATATATGTGTGTATAATAATTGATTGCGAATAGCATACATACGCACTTACACACACACACACAGTTACGTGCCGTGAAGCGAATCAATTAATATCTTTTCCTTTTTTTTTTCTCTGAAGTTGATTATCATAAAGATTTTTAAAAATAATTTCGTTCTAATCTCCTTCTTCTAAGAATTAATAAACTACGGGCTACGTTTCACTTATTTCTTTTAGAAATTGGCAAATATTTTCTTTGAGATAACCTCATTTCTCTTTCTTCTTTTTTCTTTTCATAATTTGAGATATCTTTTTTTTCCTTTAAATGAATAAAGCACATTTTTACGCGCGTAACAAGATATTTTCAATTATTCTCGTGTAAAAAATTTGATCTCAAAACTTTATATTATATATTATGTGATAATAATTATGACGTAATGTAAGAGTACTTACGTAATTTAAATTATATATATATATATATATATTATTAAATTTTAATAATAATATTAGTTAATAATTATTACGTGGCTCGTTGATTTTTTTGTTTGTTTTTAAAAGTAAGTTTATTTGACACAGCCTTATATAAGGTACAAAAGTATAATCTTACTTAGAAGACTTTTTACATTATTTTAATAAAAATATAGCTATTAGTTATCGTTAGATAAATCTCTATAGGCAATCAATATATAGAATTTTATAATTAATATTGTAACTGTGTTATAGTGTTCATAAAACAATCGGTAATATATAAGGGTAAAATAAAAAATAATGAATATAAAAAAAAATTTTACCAACTATAACAAATTATAATACTTAAGAATTAAAGGTAGGGGGATAGGATAAGGACTGGGTGATTTGAGGTAACTTAATCACCCAGAGAGAGCATATTTACAATAGGAGCATATATACATTATGTACAACTAATCTATACGTTATAAGTCTCTACCACACTTTTTTTTTTTTTTTTAGAGCAGAAGATATCTCTTATCGATATATTATGATATATCTATATTGAGTAATTAAAATTGTTTAAATCTTGTTCTTCGGCGTAGATCGTCCATGTATGTTGCATCTTCTCGTAGCCAGAAGTATTTTGTACATAATCTATCAGTATCATTTAAATCTCTATTCGGTAGTGCTTCCGAGAAAACGTAGTTCTCCTGATTATCTTCATCCTGGATACTATTAATTTGTTGCTCTTAGAATATCTTCGGCAGTGATAGTTTAGTGGAAGATTATTGTGGTCTTGGATTATACCATTTTTGTCACAATAAATGAATAGTTCCGTTGGAATGTAGCCTGAATTTAATTTACTCAGAATTTTGTCTTCTTCTTGTGAAATAAGATCTGTAATTAAGCTATTGTTTGTACGATCAATGTTATTAAAATATTTTTTGGTTATTTTGAGAAAAAAACCAGTTAATTCTATTAATATCGACATTGTTGTAAATGGTCTCGTTTTTTATTCTCTCTTTATAATCTGATTCAGCGGTTCTGTGCATTCTTAAGCATGATCTCAAGCAAGATCTTTCAAATCTTTTTATTTTTTTAATTATAGTTGGAGCTGTATTCAATAATGTAGGAGCTGCATAAATTAAAATAGTTCTCACCAGTAGTCCATAGCATATTTTTATTGCTGTGGTTATATGGGCTTCGGTATCTAATAAAATGTAGTCTCGTTATTAAAAAGGACTTTGTTGAGTGTAACTTTTTGATATTGTTGCTAACATTTTTGGTAATAGTCATTTTTATTTGCTTGATTTTTTGGTATGATTTCCTTAATGGACTTGGTAATTATTTATTCGAGATTTTTAATGCTTTCATCTATTTCTTCTATTGAGTGATTTTTATTTGTGGGCAGCTGGTTATTATTCTGTAATTTCGAGTCAATCGAATTAATCATGTTTAGCAAACTTACGCCAATTCGCTTTTTTGAAATTGAAGATGGCTGCTCTGGGTGGTGCCATTGATATGCCTTGGAAAAGCGTATCTGTGTCAATTTTAAAATTTAATGCGTTGTGATCACAATCATATGGATTAGTTTGTATTTCATTACTTATTAAGTCCAAGATCTCTATTCTACTGTCCGCAATAAAGTAGTCAAGATAGGAGCTACTTCTAATGTATGTGAGGTTGGCTGCCGAGTTTGTTGATTTGAATTTAATGCCGTTGTCTTGTTCCCATTGATGTAGGTGTCTGCCTCTATCATTTGTAGCCTTATCTCCCCAAATTGAGTTTCTTGCATTTAAGTCACCCGCTATGATGTAGTAAATTTCGTTGTCCCCTAATCTGAAATCTCTACATAGTTGATCAAGTTGCGAAATAAATGTGTTTTTTGATGACTGTGTTGCTAAATATGAATAGTGATTTGTTTGCATTTACCAATATTTTCACAGCTGAGTATTCTAGTATCTTATATTTCTTTGGCTGTGTGATGTTAATGTATTTTATTTTATCTTTTATTAAAATCGCTGTACCCCTTCCTTTGGTATTTATTGCTCTATCCGATCTGATTATTTTGGAATTATTAAATTTTGGTTTGTGCTTATTATTTAATTTAGTTTCTGATATCAATGCAATGTCGTAACTGTGCTCTTCTAAGTATTTTTGTAAGTCTAGTCCCTTTTTTAACGAACACAGCGAGTTTACATTTATAGCAGTCAATTTCATTATGTTTTTTATATTTTTGTTAGTCCTTATTCCATTTGCCATTGAACTATGAAGTCGATTCTCATAGTGTTTTGGGTAACTTTGTTATTTAATTCTTGTATTTGCGCCTTAATTTCCATCAGACTATCCTTAAGCATAGTTAATATTTGATTTATATTATTATAGTTATTATATTGACGTTAATTTCCTGATGTTGAACTGAATTATGTTGACTACTCTGGTGATTTGCTTGGGTCATGTTAATGGCTGATCTCTAGTTATCTTGTTCTGATATATCGCTATTTTGTTCATTGTTCCTCACTATGATCGCGTATGAGATTTTTGGGTCCGTGAATTTATTAACTTTATTGATTTTATCCATTACCCGCTTATCTTTTATTTCTTTCTTTTTTTTTTAATGTCTATTATCATTTTCATAAATGAGTATCCTCGATACGAAGCTGGATGTCCGTTTTGGCCACAATTTGCGCACTTCAGTTTTTCTTTATCAGAGGAATTGTTCAATTTACATTTACCCGGTTCGTGGGATTGGGCGCATTTTACGCATCTGTACCCCATATTGCAATTAGAGCTGGCATGCCCCACTCTTTGGCAGTTTTTGCACTGGAATATTTTGGGTCTTTTACCATCTTATTTTTTGGTTGAGTAGTATTTTATTTTTTATTACTTCCTGTGGGTCACTATTGCAATCTACTTGGATAATGAAGTGGTATTTTTCTATATTTTGTTTGTCAAAGAGTAGTTCGCTGATTTTAATAATATTTACATTTCGCATATTGAGCGCGTTAAGCGCTGTTGAGACGTCCGTAGTGTCGAATCCCCCCCTGATTCCTTTTACCACGAAGGTCTTACCTTTTGTATGTTTAAGCGTGAATATGTGGAATTTCTGGTTATTCGTTTTTAGTACGGTTTTGCATTCTTCATATATTTCACTATCTTTGGCTGTCGGTCTCGTCATGTCGCTATCGATTTGTTTTAATAAAAATGAATCCTTCTTAATCTTGCTTTCGTTAAGCAAGTTGATTATGTCCTTCAGATTAGCATTTTGTATATAAAAAGGGGGCATTCGGATTTTCTGAGTTATCTGGTTGTTGTTACTAGCTGTGGCTTTGTTGGCCTTATCGTCCCCCTCTTCCGAAAGGCTCATGTCATCCGATAGCGCCTCGAATCTGTTATCAGATTCGTAGCTTAGGCCTTTGTTGCTAGCTGTGCTTTTTGGTGATGCTGTTTTCTTTGATATGAGGAACCCTTCAATCCTCTCATTTTCTTTGTTCGCTGTTAGACTATTTTCTTTGTTTCTAATAGCG